>NC_134089.1:8451259-8751259 GCF_000715075.1 Nicotiana tabacum
TAAACCAATGTGTTCAGCACCGACACAATTTTCCGCTGCTGCTCCAATGTAAAAGGAACCTACATTCATGCAACTCTCACTTTCAGGAGCTATTAATATCATGCCGAAGACATAGGAATATCAGATATGGCATGAAATATTAAAGTAATACAGAAATCTGACCTGTTTCTCATAAAACTCTAGGTCATCAAGGACTAACAACATGTGTGAATAGCTAGCGCAAAACAGATGTAGCAGACAAGACATATCTGGTGATATGCCATCAGGACCTTGCCTTAGCAGTTCAATGTCCCATATATCAGAGAGATCGTCAATGTGCACTGTATCAGATTTTCCATCAAGTGGATCCACACTTTTGAACTCAGTTTGTGATTTCCCGGTTATCTTTTGAAATACACTAGCCCATTTGCTGCCTACATCTTTAGAAGAATGTTTTTGCTTTCTCTGGGAAACTTCAAGAATCTTGTTTTCAGAAATTGTACTTTGATCCAAATATTTGCCCTTACCGACAAGATTCTTTCCTGGAAAAAATGACTCTTCGAGAGTTCCCCAAAGGTTAGAAAGAAAACCAGGAGTAAAAGATAGCATGTTGAGAACTGGCATTGCCCCTAGCACTGGATTCAAAACAGAAAATATTCTGAGCATGCACGAATAGTAGTAAGAAACATCAAGCAATTCACAGCTCCCAGAAGATTCTGCTCCACATGATGGTAGACTTTCAGCTCTCTGAACGAGACAGTCTTTTTCTACCACTAAAAGTTCCATCAGATGCCTCTGCAGACAAACAGGCTTAAAAAGGTCCATGTATGATGTCTTCAAGGATTCAAAAGTTGTCTCGGCTTCAACAGAATTTCCGTCACCTTGAACTTCTTGGTCCTCCTTTCTCACCCAACCAGCTCTTTCAATCTGAGCCAATAATTTCTCCGCCAGAGTAATCACAACATGGACATAGGATTGACGGTCTAAACCAGACACTAACTTTCCAGAATCTGAGATACTGCTTTCGCTGGCTGTAGAAAGGTATATAAAATTTGCAAGAGCCCAACCAACTGGTGGCATCACCCTGTTATGAGAAGAACTCGTCATCTGATCAACATCTGACATATCCTTTATAATTTGCTCTTTTGACATCTGCCATCACCTGTCACAGTATGATCAGTCCCTTCACATTCTAATATCTTGATCGCATTAGAAATAAAGCAAAATATAGATGGCAATCCAACTCTGGAAAGGTATCAATACAGTAATCTGCACAAACTAATTGTTGATATAGAGATGATCACCAAGATGAAACCGGTAAGTGTTAATGCAAGCTGCCTCAGCAATTTAAGGGAATTTATAGTCAAATGTCCAGCTTTTTATATCAGACAATATTTTGTAAACAAACTACAGCATCAAGGATTACTAAGAGTGTTAAAAAATCATCTGCGATTCACTCCTTCAAGGGGTCTATTACTTTTTTTTAAATAAAAAGGTTAAGATAAGTCTAAGGGGCCAATAACTTTCAGCATATTACCAAAATCATTTACAACATTTCTACTAGACCACAAAAAACATGATCCGCAAGCATCTAAGTACTACAAAAGACAAAGATAAGGGCATACCGGTGCACTAAGCTCCCGCTACGCGGGGGTCCCGGAAGGGCCGGACCACAAGGGACAAAAGACAAAGATAAGGCTTATCAAAATATCTATGGTTCCTTTCCATCCAAATTGTCCAAATTTACAGTAAGGGATAACTCTCCATATATTGCTTTTGGCTATTATTTATCCTTTGTCTCTAGCAATGGTTTACTGCAGCTTATAGATTGTCAAATTTCGCCCATAATCCCCCAAAATAAGTTTACAAACATGCATGATGTCATCATATGTACCATGCAAGAATGTGTTTACAAATTCAGTACATTTTATGCAGTAGTAACATCTATTGAATAAGTGGAATCCTTATTGGGTGGATACAACTGAACAAAGCACGCTTAGCACGTGATAACCTACTGAAGAGGGGTTCCATGTACGCAGCAGATGATAGCATAAATAGCATCTGTAGCATAACTGGAACCCCTTTTTAGTAGGTTACTACGTGTTAAGTGTGCCTCATGTGCTACACATCCTAAAGAATCCTAAGTGCTCTGAGCCTCCAAATCATCTTCCATGTCCACTGAGATTAGCTCTCCAAAATCCTTCTTTAGCAGCTAGTCATAACATGACTTTACTGAAAAATCCTCACCACTCTTGATAAACCATTGAAGGGAGTCAGGCTAGTGGTTCACTGGCACCACTCCGTCTAATTTAACGAGCAGAAACCTAATACTATCCTTTTTTTTCTTCTTGAAGATTTTTCTAATGAAATATTCAATTCCAGTTCCTTTTTCAATCCTCTGTAATAGTAAATCTTTGTCACAGACACGATGTATAGGTTTACGAACTGGACTCTCGTTTTCTAGCCATCCATCCTGACACAGCCTTATTCTTCTGTAAAATGCCAAAAAATAAAATGTGGTCATTTCGAGTCCTGATTTGCTTGAAGATTGAAATTCCATAGCAAGCTATGACTACTTACTGCACCATTGTACATTCATTCCATATCTATCCTCAATCGCATGCTTCCATAGATTCCCCTTGTCAATAGAACCAAATCAGTTGAGATTTAAATATCAATTTGACAAGCATATAGTAATGGTTTTTTCTTTTTTTGGTGGCGCGGGGGGGGGGGGGGGGGGTTATATATAGTACATGAAGTGCCAAGCTTTTAGAAACCATCCAACGGTCCAACTGATCAACTCTTCTTGTAGAACATGGTGAAAAGAAAGTACCAATGAATCACTCACCACAAGCAACAAAGAAAATAATAAAGCTAATAATGTGAATAATACATAAAACTTCTCTAAATTTGGCTCCACTGCAACTTACACACCTAAACTATGCAGTGTTTACTTTACCCACTGAACTTCCATTTTACCTATCTATTACCACCCTGAAGTGCCAAGTGGCACAGAGTAGGTCCAACTCTTGTGTGGCGCGCGAGAGGAAAGAAATAATATAAAGAAGCTACACTGACTTTTTCTTCCTACAACTAATTGTCACATGGTTATATACAACTGTGTAAACTTTTCTTGCTTTTTCTTCTTTATTTCTCTCATTTATTTGTTCTTTTGTTTCGAGTGTTGGATCTGACCCAAATGACATAGAATTGCAGCCAAGCTTTTCACAGATCTGATGGGGAAAAATGGATTCCAAAAAATGCTTGAGTTAAGAAAAATGTTTATCTAATTTAAAGTAAAATGTTTACAACTGTAGCAACACCCAAAAAATGAAATTCTGACCAAGCTTGTTACAGATCTGCCCAGACAAAATGAATCACAGAAAAAATGCACGAGTTTGAACAGAAAATAGAATTATTTAATTTGGAAGAAATGCCACGCATTTAAAATGTAGAATTGTAGCTACGCTAAAAGAAAAATAAGATTTCGGCCTAACTATATATAGATCTTGCCGGAAAAAATGGTCCTAAAAATGCAAGTTTTAAAAGAAAATATTATTTAATATTAAAAAGATGTCATGTGTTTAAGAAATCCACATGACGTGGTTAGTGTGTGATTACCACTTCCACTAGATCTTGTGATGTCATGTGTTTAAGAAATCCACATGACGTGGTTAGTGTGTGATTACCACTTCCACTAGATCTTGTTCCAGGGTGCTACACAGATACAGAAAAAAAAGAAGTTCAAGGAAGTAATAGAAACACCCCATAGTTTAGGTGGATAAGTTGCAAATGCAACCAAGTATTACCCCAAAAATTTCAAAAAAGTATCATTTGAATTCCAAAAGAATTCTACGGCCAAAGAAAGACAAATTAAACCTCAGCCTTAGCATAGTTTATTCAGGAGAAAAGTATTTCTATATGTTTAAAATGAAGTGGAACTAATTGACTATTGTCTGGTAGATTTTTCTAGCCCACAACTGACAATAATATCTTCCTATAGTCGCATGTTGCCTTAAAATTATGTAACTACAAGCATATACACTTATAATTTGTTGCAACAGTAAACAGTAAATTATTTCCTTTACTATGCCAAACTTACCAATAGAATCCTCAAGCAAGGTGTTAACACAGACTTGTGTTTCAAAGGCGGAATCAACACCATTGGTAACCGTTGAGCAATCCAAGGTATTGTAAGTAGATAAACACAGTATTGCTCAGCAGCACTCTGCATTTCTAGTAAGACATTTTTATCCACAACTAAGTTCGCAACATGAAATGGCCGTAGTGCTAAAGTAATTGCACTTGCAGTTATCAACAACCGTTCATCTGCCGCCTTAAAGGAACAAGGAGCTTCAAGTTTACAAATGTACCTCCTTACAGAATTGTATAGTCCACTTCTAATACTTCCCATGAACTGAACTAAACCCCTAACTGCCACTAATGCACCCTGTATATTGTTATCGCTGATGCACCTCCAACCTTTCACATCGGTGAGAATTACTGCCAAACGCATTGCTAACGATGTAAGTAATACATCGTCATTCTTGTGACAGGACATATCATATTCTGTTAAAATAAACAAGCACATGGTAATCAACTTCTTTGCTTGATAATTCCAAACTTTTCTCTCTTCCACGGTTCCAATAGCCATTGAGCAAAAGTTTCCATGAGGATCTAAAAAAGAAAGAAATAGACAGAAAAAGTCAACATATGCTGTGACATAATCAACTTAACTAACAAATAGCACAAGATAAACGTAGATCATGCAAGGGGCAGGATTTTTTATTATTTATTTATTTTGATTGGGCAAGGAGCAAGGATTTATAGCTGATATTTGTGCTTATGGTTCAAAATTTAGGAAATAATACCGAAAGCAAGTAAGTTGTGCATCATGGAGTTAGCAAATCAGAAATAACTCGGGCGAGAAGTAGAATCAGGTTAAAAAAGCTTTACTTCCTTCCGAATGCTAAGGCATTCTTCTCTTTTTTCATTGCTTCCATGGGTGATAATGAAGCGAAGGATAGAAGAAATTATGACAGAACAAAACAATTATCCTATCTGACCCACAACTGTGCCAGCACATGGGTTATTTGAATATCCCGCCACAAGCATCTCAGAAGAGTAATTTACAAGGCCCTAATGACTACTCGAGCACTCAGTCTAGAAGTATAGTCCATCTTCACATGAAATACTGTAAAATGCATGATGAAAAAATATTTAATGCAGCAAAAGAATCACAGCTTAAATGAAGCCAAAGTTAAAATATTATAAGCAATTCTCTTTACCTGGCATAACTTTCCCCAAAATTAAAAAGGACTAGATTAATGGACTTGCCTTGTGCAGCATAGAAATTCAGACAGCTTTCTGACAGTGAAGAATTATTCTATAACTATGTTTTGTATGAAATCATAATAGTAGAACGAGACAAGGAATACTTTTCATGCCAAGACTTGCAAAACACAATAGTTATAGACTTATAGTAAGACAATCAGGACTACAAAATTGCATAGAAACTTAAAAGCTAGAAAAAATATAAGAATAGCATACCAGTTGAGTTTATGCTCTCCAAGATAACTCTAAAGCAACTCCTGATGCAATCTTTTTCTCTGGCTTGAATTCTTCTATACCGTGCCAACAAGAATGTAGTAAAGAAAATAAAAGGCCTCAGGACTTGGCTGGATATATGCGATTTCTTTATAGGAGCAAGATGACTATTTATCATTGATTCCCACTGCTGCTGAAGCTCTAGGGCTACAGATTTTTTAACTTTATAACGCTGCCAAGCTCTCTGCACATATTTAAGCAGTTGCATTCATAGTTGTCAATCATACTTGAAGATGAGATCATAAAATGTCTTCTTTCAATATATAACATTGTTTTCTTATAAGGCTTTCAACATGTTACTGGTTTTTAACGGAAACTTCAAAAAAGGAATATAATGAAAGAAAGCACATTGGTTCTGCCGTATTACACAAAAGTGAACCCAACAAATAAAAATGATAAACCTTCAAACCACAGATCAACAAAAAAAAATTACTATCATGTTTGCAATTAGAAGAGATTACGAATTCGGACTATTCTAGTTGTTCTTTCTAGTCCACCTTGACAGCATATTATTCAAGCTTTAATTTTACTTTTCAAGTTCATCCAAATAGCTAAATACGTGTAAGCCAAAAAGATAGCCAACAAATACAATTGAATAGCCTCTCCTGATCTTTCTCCCAATTATTGACTTGGTTCACCGAATTTTTCAGCCCCCAACTATCTGTATTTGACTGTTACTAGTACTGAGGTACATTCTAACCATGTTGTGAAACATATCGACCTCGTCTTCTTGAGCCGAGGGTCTTTCGGAAACAACCTCTCTACTCCCCGGGTAGGGGTAAGGTCTGCGTGCACACTATCCTCCCCAGACCCCACTAGTGAGATTTTACTGGATCGTTATTGTTGTTTGTTGTTGTTACACATGCACTGCTTAAAGTAAGAGACAAGCATATGACTACTGGCTGGATCATCCTAATACAATCAATTCAAAGAGAGTAAAGCTCCAACGCACACTGAATTAAAAACAAATAAAGTAATTTAACCATTGTGACAATGAAAAACCACTAGCACGCAATTGTATGATTATCTCCTAGTTTTTAAATGTAGACGTTAGCACGAACATTTCTAGCAAAATGACACATTCAATATACACTATAGTGTGAGAATGCACGGGAGAAAATATTATTGATTAATTATGACAATGATACAATGAGCCCTATTTATATATAATACATGTCCTACTCCTAATACATATGGAATTAGGGTTATTTACTACTATTTAACTATCAAACTAACACTCCCCCTCAAGCTGATGCATATAAATCATATGTACCGAGCTTGTTACATATATAACTAATACGAGGACCAGTGAGGGACTTGGTGAAAATATCAGCAAGCTGATCATTCGACTTCACAAATTTTGTAGCAATATCTCCCGAGAGTATCTTTTCTCTAACAAAGTGACAGTCAATCTCGATGTGTTTAGTTCTCTCATGGAACACTGGATTTGACGCAATATGAAGAGCAGCTTGATTATCACACACAAGTCCCATCTGACTAATCTCACCAAATGTCAACTCCTTGAGCAACTGTTTGATCCAAATTAGCTCACATATCGCCATAGCCATTGCTCGATATTCTGCTTCTGCACTAGACCGAGCAACCACATTCTGTTTCTTGCTCTTCCAAGACACCAAATTTCCTCCTACTAAGACACAATATCCAGACGTAGACCGTCTATCAAAAGGTGATCCTGCCCAATCAGCATCTGAGTATCCAACGATCTGCTCATGACCTTGATCCTCAAACAATAAGCCTTTGTCTGGAGCTGATTTTATATACCGAAGAATGCGGACAACTGCATCCCAATGACTATCACAGGGAGAATCCATAAACTGACTCACAACACTCACAGGAAAGAAAATGTCAGGTCTAGTCACTGTGAGGTAATTTAATTTACCAACCAACCGCCTATATCTTGCAGGATCACTAAGAGGCTCCCTCTGTCCTGACAGAAGTTTAGAATTAGGATCCATCGGAGTGTCAACAGGTCTACAACCTGTCATTCCTGTCTCCTCAAGAATATCTAAGGCATACTTCCGTTGTGAGATCACAATACCTGAGCTAGACTGAGCAACCTCAATACCCAGAAAATACTTTAATCTGCCCAGATCCTTAGTCTGAAAATGCTGAAAAAGATGTTGCTTCAACTTACTAATACCATCCTGATCATTGCCGGTAATAACAATATCGTCAACATAAACGACCAGATAAATACAGAGATTTGAAGCAGAATGTCGATAAAAACAGAGCGATCAGCTTCACTACGAGTCATGCCAAATTCCTGTATGTTGAACTTACCAAACCAGGCTCGAGGAGACTGCTTTAGACCATAGAGGGACCAGCGCAACCGACATACAAGGCCACTAGACTCCCCCTGAGCAACAAACCCAGGTGGTTGCTCCATATAAACCTCATCCTCAAGGTCACCGTGAAGAAAAACATTCTTAATGTCCAACTGATAGAGAGGCCAATGGCGAACAGCAGCCATGGATTGAAAAAGGCGGACTAATGCAATTTTAGCCACGGGAGAGAAAGTATCACTGTAATCGAGTCCAAATATCTGAGTATATCCTTTGGCAACAAGACGAGCCTTAAGTCGATCAACCTGACCATCTGGACCAACTTTGACTACATACACCCAACGACAACCAACAGTCAATTTACCTAAAGGAAGAGGAATAAGCTCCCAAGTACCACTCGTATGTAAAGCAGACATCTCGTCAATCATAGCCTGTTGTCATCCGGGATGAGACAGTGCTTCACCCGTAGACTTAGGGATGGAAACAGAGGACAGGGATGACACAAATGCACCATGGGATGATGAGAGACGATGGTAACTTAAACCGACATAATGAGGATTAGGATTAAGTGTGGGCCGTATACCTTTTCGTAGTGTAATCGATTGATTAAGAGGAGACAAGTTCGCAGTATTAGCAGGGTCAGGTGCAAGACGTGAATCAGCTGGGCGATGGAGCTATAGTTGTAGAAGGTTGAACTGGACTAGGTGGTGGCACTGGAGCTATAGTTGGTGGAACTGGACTAGGTGGTGGCACTGGACTCGGTGGTGACACTGGAGCTATAGGTGGTGGAGCTGCAACTGGAACTGTAGACGATGGAGCTATGGAGGAAGATGAATGGGAGATAGGGACTGAATCTCCAAAAGAAGGAACGGGTAGCATCTCAGAAATATCTAAGTGATTAACTGGACCTGTGAAGTATGATTGAGTTTCAAAGAAGGTAACATGAGCAGACATAAGAAATCGTTGAAGGTCAGGAGAATAACATCGATATCCTTTTTGCGTTCTTGAGTAACCCAGAAATATGAACATAAGAGCACGAGGAGTTAACTTATACGAGGAGTTAACTTATCTTTTCATGGAGTAAGGTCATGAACAAAGCACGTACTCCCAAAAATACGGGGTGGAAGAGAGAACAAAGGTAAGTGGGGAAACAGGACAGAGAATGGAACTTGATTTTGGATAGCTGAAGATGGCATACGATTAATAAGATAACAAGATGTAAGAACTGCATCCCCCTAAAAACGCAGCGGAACATGAGATTGTATGAGTAAAGTACGAGCAGTTTCAATAAGATATCTATTTTTTCTTTCAGCTACCCCATTTTGTTGGGATGTGTACGGACAAGATGTTTGATGAATAATCCCATGGGAGTTCATAAGCTGCTGAAATGGGGAAGACAAATATTCTAGGGCATTATCACTACGAAATGGCAGATAAAAACCCCAAATTCATTCTGAATTTCAGCGTGGAAGGTCTGAAAAATAGAAAATAACTCGGATCGATTTTTCATCAAAAATATCCAAGTGCACCTGGAATAATCATCAATGAAACTGAAAAAGTAGCGGAATCCCAAGGTAGAACTGACCCGACTAGGACCCCAAACATTTGAATGGACTAAAGTAAAAGGTGACTCTACTCGATTATCAAGACGCCGCGGGAAATAGAAGCGGGTATGCTTACCGAGCTGACATGACTCACACTCTAGAGTGGACAAGTGAGATAAGCTAGGTACCATTTTCTGAAGTTTTGACAAACTGGGATATCCTAACCGTTTATGCAATAAATCTGGTGAATCAATAACGGGAGAAGTTATTGGAGGAAGACAAGATGCGAGTCCATGTGATTTTGCAAGGATAAGGTAATAAAGTCCATCTGATTCACGTCCGGTACCAATGATCCGCCCTGTACTGCGTTCCTGTATAAAAACAAGGTCATCAAGAAATAAAACAACAGATTTAAGGGATTTGGCTAATCGACTAACGGCTATGAGATTAAAAGGACTACCAGGAACATAAAGAAAAGTAAGGAAGGAAGTGACTTGCTTGACCTATTGTAGTTGCCATGACTTGAGACCCATTGGCCATTGTGACTGTTGGAAGAGATTGAGAATATGAAATACTAGTGAAAAGAGATTTGTTACCAGAAATATGATCACATGCACCTGAATCAATGACCCAAGACTCAGAAGGTGAAGATTGGGAGACACAAGTCATGCTACTATTTGTTGGAACAATGGAGACTAATCCTGAAGATGTCTGTTTACGTGCTTTGTACTGAAGGAACTCAATATAATCCGGTAAAGAAACCATCTGGATGAGATTCAATGCATTGGATCCAACAGATTGTGAATTAAAGGCTTCCGATACGAATTCCATTATAATATCGTGCCAGAAAAAGCAGAAATTTTCTGGGGATCACTGTTCACGCCGGAAAAATCACTGTAGCTCGCCGGAAAAAACTCAAAGTGGTCGGAATTTGATTTGAACTAGATGGGTAGGCTCGGAATAGTGAGGAGAGCAAGCAGTCCTGAAGGAATTTCGCGAAAAATGGCCGGAAACACTGTCACGTGCCGGCGCATGGGCGTCGGAGCTTCGCCGAAAAATTTCTTCCGGCAGCGCGTGAGAGGTCTTCTAACGGAGAATTTTTTATGGGTTGGTCGCCGGAGGCCGATCTACTTCGTGGTGGTATTGGTTTTTGCAGAACACTGACGAAAAGTGGCTTTTTGCTACGGACAACCTCTTAAGTCGCCGGAAAATTGCACGACAACGAGATCTTTCTTCCCGGAGGCCGCTGGAATGATGCAGAGTGATAATTTTCTCACTGAAGCTCTAATACCATGTGAGAATGCACGGGAGAAAATATTATTGATTAATTATGACAATGATACAATGAGGCCCATTTATATATAATAGATGTCATACTCCTAATACATATGGATTAGGGTTATTTACTACTATTTAACTATCAAACTAACATATAGTAAACAAAAATCAAACTGACTACACAATCAAGCACTTTATATCGATCCTAACTCGTGTACGCAGATAAAAGAAAATCTTCTTATTTTCAAAATGAACTATAAAATTAAACTAATAAAGCCCGAATTACTGACCTGAATTAAGCGAGCGGCAGCAGTGGCTCGGCGAGTAAAATTCCTCAACGCTCTCTCTTGCGAAACTTTTTCCAAAAGCACATCCCTCGAAATCTCCTTCGCACTTGCGCCTCGCAATGATACCTGATCAAAACGGAAGGAAAAAAAAAATCAACCAAATTCTCAAATTAGCATCCAAAATCATGCAAAGAAAATGATTAATTATATGCAAACCTGGTGTTTTCGAGGTTCACTCATGGCGGATAATTTAAGGTTAATACGAGCGAAGTGATTAGAGAGGAAAATGGCTGAAAGAAAGCGTGAGATAGCTGGGGATATGATTATGGGTTAACGGGTTTAATTATTGACCCGATTCCTTAACAGAAAAACACCATCATTGCAGAATGCGTATGACGATAACTAATTAACCAATTAGATTCTTACGGAAGCGAAGCTTGCGTTTTACATCTGGTCAAATCAACAGAAGGGAAAAAAAAACAAAAAAATAAAATAAAAAATTCTTCTCTCTTTGTTTTGGGTCAAAAAAAAAAATCAGATTTGAATGTACCCAAAAATATAAGATAGGGTCCACAAAATTTGTGAGACAAAAAGAGCCTCATACAATTAGTGTTAGTTGTAGGAGACACAAAATAAAACTTTTCCTTTTTCAATAATGTTACCACAAAGTATCTTTTTTCCCCTTCTTTTTAACTTTCTTGCTTAGTAACAAATATTTTGAATTAGCAAAAAAAAAAATGAAAATTCGAAACTAAATGAGTAGTACTTTTAGCACTAAATATTACTCAAAATACAAATAACTTTTTCTCTTATTTTAGGGAATTCTCCTAAAACAGTATATTTAATGTTAACAAATTTATGAACATTTCAGTAATTTTAATTAAAAAAAATATTTATTACCATTTTTTATCAAATATGTCACTATTTATTTTTAACTTCAGTACTTTTACCAAAACACAAAACTACGATTTTAAGCATTAAAAATCACTTGATGCTTAAAATCTACTTTTATTCAATTAATCCAAACGGGCTTTAAGCTGTGCACATTACACATGAGACTCTTAAACTAGGGATTTTTTTCATAAGTATTATGGATTCATAAAACATTTCACAATCTACAACTAATAATAGAATAACATATTCTACAACAAAATCTATCTATATATTATATACTATATTAAAAGCACGAACGCTCTTAGCGAAATATCGTTCGTCTTTTTTACCCCTTAAAAATATATTTTACATTGGATAAAATTGTAAACTCAACAAACTTTCCTACTATTTAGGAGTTCAAAATCAAATAAGTTTTGTCCAAATATAATTCCGTATTTGATACCTTTTCCTAATAAAAAAAAAATATTAAGACAATAAAAAAGAATACAAAAAGTAGGAGAAAAGTTTCTTTTTCCAACAAGGGAAGCCCACGGTTTGTGTAATTTTTTGAACTATTTCTACCATTAGATTTTGAAATAGTAATTATTATTGGAAAATAATAATAATATAATAATGTATTTGTAATAAAAGTTTAATACCATAATTGAATTTACAACATTAATTAAGTTACTGTAATGCATAATAACGTTAAATAGATGGAAAAAGTTTCGGCTAAAAAGAAACTAATATTATTACTAAGATAGTTATTACATAATTTGATTAAAAAAATAAGAATTAGCTATGAAATTCAAATTGTAGCTAATAGGATTTTTTTAATAATCTATCTCTAATTCATCACTACATAGGATTAGCACAAATTTTTATGAACCACATAATTTGTCCGTTGCTAATTCTTTATCCTTTTTGTAGTTGATATATTTAGAAGAATGGTACCTAGACGATCATTTTAATACGAAATTAAATCAAAATAAGGGGATATATAATAGATCACTGAGCCTTTAAAATTATTTTTATTGTTTCATGTTTAGCTAGGCTATCCGCTATCTTATCAACTGAATATGATAAATATTCGTATTTTCAAGTGTTTATATTTTGTTTAAATTTTATTTTCAAGATCTTGTTTTTAAAAAAAATTATATACATTGTTATAGGGTACACGCGCATCGCGCATATCCTAAAACTAGTATATAAAAGTATACTTTAGAAATATGATCGGTCCCCTATTAAAGGGAATCCATTTTGTATCCCATAATTAATCCCTAAAAATTCACCATTTTATTAATTATTGATTACTACTATAATAACTTATAACAGAAAATTATAATCTTTCACATTACAATTGATACAAAAAATATATCAAAACAAGATCTCATCTCTCTCTATCTTTGCGTAAATTGGTCAATCGAATTACGAGGACCCAAAAATATTAGCATGCTTTGAAGAAATCCTTATCCAACGAAAAATTCAAAGAAAATATATAAGAATATATTATAGGGATTTTTTTATAATAGAATAACATATTTACAACTAAATATATAAAAGTATACTCTAAAACTACGATAGATTCCCATTTTGTATCCCGTGATTATTCCCTAAAAGTTCTCCATTTTATTAACTATTGATTACCACTATCTTCTATATTATATTAAAAGGAGAGTAGTATGCATTGTGGTTAAGCCAAATGACAACCTAAAATGAAGCCACATGGCAATTTTAGGACAACATTAATAATTAGAAATTATATATAGAAACATAATTAATGGAGGTAGTTTAATGAATCTTATACATAATCTAAATAGATCTAGACAAAAATCTAATTTATATATCTATATTTAAACTTATGTGTATATTTGTATCAATATCTATATCTATATCTATATTTATATCTATATATTGATTCACTCATAGATTTTCTTCTATGTTTGCTAGAAATATGGAGGTGAAAAATTAATTAAAAACTATAATAGAAAAAAAATAATATATATATAAAGACGTAAATTGAGATAACCTATGACTATTTATACTTTGGAGTAAGTTAAAATATAAAATAAAACTAAAAATTACTTAAGATATTAAAGATTTATTGAGTTTAAAAACTAAACAAATTCAAGCAGCATAAGATCTTACATAAAGTATACAAATTAATTATAAGGTAAGAGAAAAATTAAATAATCAGCAAAAGACATTTTAATAACAAGAAAACTAAATTCATATTAATATTGATAAATCGTGCAAACGAATATTTTATACGTAAATATTACTACAACATTTAGATATAATGTGTTCAAACAATTAAGAAAATATTTTTCTATGATTAATATTTGAATTAAGTTTAGTTAGTTTAAGTTTGAAAGCGTACCATAATTTTTTGAAAATATGGTCCAGTTAAGAAAATAGAATGATAAAAATTATTTGAATTTGAGATTAGAAAGTATTTTAATTTTTGTCTGTATTATATAAGAATGAGTATGGTAAAAATAGCTATTAAATTCAAAAAGGCTAATAAAAATTCACATGACAATGTAATAATATTAGGTATTGAATAATATAAAATCAATAATAAAGAATAAATATAAACAAAACTAAGATTTTTTATCATAGGAAAAAGTGTAAAACTTATTTAAATTTGAGATGAGAAAGTTTTTTATATTATGATAAGAAAAATCATAATATAAGTCCACATAAGTCAAGTCTAATAGTAAAATTAAAAATTAAAAATATTGAACAATAAAAATAAATTAGAGATAATGTAAGGACATTTATAAATCATATGTTTAGAAAATAAAATAAAGTAAATATACAATACTTAAAAATATTATTAAATTTTAAATAATTTAAAATTTTCGAGCAATATTTTTGAAACAAAATAAATATTTATTTTATAATTAAAAAATTATATATTTATCTTATATTATTAAAGAAAAGTAGTTGAGAATGATATTAAATAAAGTTACGAGTTAATGAAAATCCACATAAAACGTAATAAGACTATATATTAGATTAAAAAAATAGGAAAATTATGTTAACTTATTAGAAATTTACTATTAGAAATGAAAAGAAAAGACTATTTGAATTTAAGATTAGAAAGTTCTTAAAACTACGATGCGAATGCTCAAATTATGAATAATACCACGAAATTGAAGTCTTATTTATGAAAAATAAAATAATAATAAAAATAAAATTTTAAATTATAAAATAAATTTCTAATATAGGTAATTTTACAAAAATTAAATTTTTATCTTAAAACTAAAAAGAAAAAAAATTATGTAAAGAAGTAAAATGATAGTGAAAATATTACTACAATATTTAGATATAATATGTTCAAATAATTAAGAATTTTTTTGTTGTGATTAATATCTAATTCGAGTGCA
Source organism: Nicotiana tabacum (assembly GCF_000715075.1). NCBI lineage: Eukaryota > Viridiplantae > Streptophyta > Magnoliopsida > Solanales > Solanaceae > Nicotiana > Nicotiana tabacum. The sequence goes on from NC_134089.1 coordinate 8,466,523, forward strand.
GTTAGTTTGAGTTTGAATGCATAGCATAATTATTTGAAAATGCGGTCCAGTTTATTTGAGTTTGAGATGAGATTTTTTTTTTGAAAATATTACATAAAGAATTAAAATGATAGTAAAATATTATTACAATATTTAGAAATAATGTGATCAAAAAATTAAGAATTTTTTTCTATGATTAAATAAATTTTAAAAAATACAAAATAAATTTCTAATATTGGTAATCTTAATAATGAAAATTAAAAATTAAATTTTATCTTAGAGCTAAAAAAGAACAAAAATTTAACTGCATCTAATACAAAATTAATTATAAGAGAACTCAATATATTTGGAACATGATAATCAAATAACTTATGTATTAATATTTCAGACTTATGATTAATACCTGAATCGAGTGTAATTAGTTTGAGTTTGAATGCATAGCATAATTTTTTGAAAATGTGGTCCAGTTTAGAAAATAAAATGATATGAATTATTTGAGTTTGAGATGAATTTGTTTTTAAAAAAATATTACGTAAAGAATTAAAATGATAGTAAAAATATTATTACAATATTTAGAAATAATGTGTTCATAAAATTAAGAATTTTTTTTCTTTGATTAAATAATTTTTTAAAAATACAAAATAAATTTCTAATATTGGTAATCTTAATAATGAAAATTCAAATTAAATTTTATCTTATAGCTAAAAAAGAAAGAAAATTTAACTGCATCTTATACAAAATTAATTATAAGAGAAATCAATACATTTGGAACATGATAATCAAATAACTTATGTGTTAATTATAAGAGAATCTATCTATAATTAAAAGCATAAGCCAAAAGCACCTCATGATGCCAAATGGCAGAACAATAGAATGACACATGGCATAATTAGTTACTAATTAGTTGTTTAGTTAATAATTAGTTATTGATTATTATTTTTGAATTTAAATATATATAAATAAGGGGAAAAAACTACCATATATATATATGTTACTTTATTTGAATTAATAAATATCGATATCTTATGATTATCTATAATTAAAAAATAAAAATAAAAATATATAAGAAAATATCTACCTATTCAAATTGGGTGAGAGTAGTTTCAAGACTGCCCATATCAAGTGTCGTAAACCAATCTCAGGAAATAATACCTTTGGCGAATACAGTAAACAACTTTTAGTTTGCACCCATTTTCAGCAACAAGTTTACAACACTCTGCCACTACCCCCATGATTTCCCACTCCCACACAAAACTCCTCACATCCAACCATTTCATACACGTCCAGTCGTCCACCTTCAACTTCCCCATGTTTTCAACCCTCTACTTCACATATCCCTTCACAAATCCTCCCCACTTACCCACTATAACCACTTCCCCACTATACTAATCACATGATATTATAAAAGGACATAATAAGGGAGGTGTTAATACAAGAAAATTCGGAGAACAACGAAGAACAGAGGAGAGTCCGACAATATTTACGCAAACAAAAATATTTTGCAAATTCAACATAGCCTCAATTTTGCCGGAAAAGTGAGTGCTTTTTGGATTCTTCGTTTCCAATATTGTTTGTCACAAGTTATTTTCGCTTGATTTTGGTTAACTTTTACAGTAAAATTTAATTTGAATAAATTTATAATCTGAAGAAATAATAAGATATTGATTTGAATAATTTTGATTACTCTCAAAATTAATAATACTTCATCAATCTAGAAAATTGGTTCTCAAAGGCAGACTTCGTTTGGTTTTTCCTGCTTTCTTTAGCTTTCTAGCTATTCAGGGCAATTGGTTCTCAAAGGCTCACGTAATTCCAATGGAATAGTTTATAAATTAAGCAATCAAAATCAACACTGTTTTTTCGCTTTCATTACTGTATTTTTTTTTTTGCAATATAGTATAGTATCACCGACAAGAATATACTAAATTTTATGTGATCTATTGGAATTTAGTATGTACAAGTCTATTGGTGTTGTCAACTTATTTGTATACTAACTGAAATTAGGATGCGCTTCTAAATACTCATATTGGAATTAATTTAAATAGTAGTATCCTCTATTCATTATTCTATCCAATTCAACAATTAAATGTTTCTATTAGCATTCACTATCTTGCAGAACAATAGAATGACACATGGCATAATCTAATTAGTTGTTTAGTTAATAATTAGTTATTGATTATTATTTTTGAATTTAAATATCTATAAATAACGGGAAAAAACTATCATATATATATATATATATATATATATATATGTTACTTTATTTGAATTAATAAATATCGATCTCTTATGATTATCTATAATTAAAAAATAAAAATAAAAATATATAAGAAAATATCTACCTATTCAAATTGGGTGAGAGTAGTTTCAAGACTGCCCATATCAAGTGTCGTAAACCAATCTCAGGAAATAATACCTTTGGCGAATACAGTAAACAACTTTTAGTTTGCACCCATTTTCAGCAACAAGTTTACAATACTCTGCCACTACCCCCATGATTTCCCACTCCCATACAAAACTCCTCACATCCAACCATTTCATACACGTCCAGTCGTCCACCTTCAACTTCCCCATGTTTTCAACCCTCTACTTCACATATCCCTTCACAAATCCCCCCCACTTACCCACTATAACCACTTCCCCACTATACTAATCACATATATTATAAAAGGACATAATAAGGGAGGTGTTAATACAAGAAAATTCAGAGAACAACGAAGAACAGAGGAGAGTCCGACAATATTACGCAAACAAAAATATTCTGCAAATTCAACATAGCCTCAATTCTACCGGAAAAGTGAGTGCTTTTCGGATTCTTCGTTTCCAATATTGTTTGTCACAAGATATTTTCGCTTGATTTTGGTTAACTTTTACAGTAAAATTTAATTTGAATAAATTTATAATCTGAAGAAATAATAAGATATTGATTTGAATAATTTTGATTACTCTCAAAATTAATAATACTTCATCAATCTGGAAAATTGGTTCTCAAAGGCAGACTTCGTTTGGTTTTTCCTGCTTTCTTTAGCTTTCTAGCTATTCAGGGCAATTGGTTCTCAAAGGCTCACGTAATTCCAATGGAATAGTTTATAAATTAAGCGATCAAAATCAACACTGTTTTTTCGCTTTCATTACTGTATTTTTTTTTGCAATATAGTATAGTATCACCGACAAGACTATACTAAATTTTATGTGATCTATTGGAATTTAGTATGTACAAGTCTATTGGTGTTGTCAACTTATTTGTATACTAACTGAAATTAGGATGCGTTTCTAAATACTCATATTGGAATTAATTTAAATAGTAGTATCCTCTATTCATTATTCTATCCAATTCAACAATTAAATGTTTCTATTAGCATTCACTATCCTTTTAGCAGTCCTCTCAAGAAATAACATCATTGTCTCTCAAATTTGTGAGTGCTTTGAGACGCTACTGCCTGAGCTATATCTACTAAGGAGCAAGTTTCAAAATAATATGCATGTACTATGTTATCTCATTGGCATGTTGTAGCTATTCTTATTCTTTCTTTAGTTCTATTTCAGATATGGATGAACAAGGACACGTTCAAATTACTCCAACTACGAGTGCTCAAATTCAACGAAGGGGATAACGTCGAAAGATACGCCGTCGCAACATTTATTCCTATAATGCTTCAGACTCAAAGCCTGGAATTATCAGGAATGTCCCAAGGGCTATACAAAATAAGTTAAGAGATCGAAGGGCTGAACGAAGGGAAAAAAAAAAGAAATTTAGAGAGCTTAGGCCTGCAATAGATCTACATATTGCAAATTATCAGCTTATGAGAGATGCACTAATAGATGCTATAGACAAAATTATACTATATGATTGAGAAGTATTATCAATTTTAGTAGATTCACTTGGACAACCTTTAGGTAGTATTTTAACTGACATTTATCACGAGGTGTGGCCAAGTGGACCTTTTTGGGTTTATGTCCTTAAATTTGAAGCAGAGTGGGAGAACCGTCTCTACGACTACATGTAATTTATTTAATTAATGAAAGTTTTTTATTGATTTGCAACATTACCTGTCATTTAATTATTATTTTTTTCTTAAGAGCATTAGATAAGATAAATTACATAATGGAATAACGCAAACTTATTCCTTCAAATAATGCAACTTTAATGACATATCCAATGTCTTAAAAGAGGAAAAACATGAATACACACATTACTTTACGCTCTTTGCTTGATTATATGTAATTATGATGTATAGTAATACTTTACAAATGTTTTGCCTCTTTTCCAATAAAAACTTAATGAGGAATCTATATTAATGAGGATTTAAAAATTAATGAGGAATCGATCAAATGGTTTAAATTTTACGATTGATCAAGTTATAAAAATATGAGATGGTTAAGCAACTAAGTTAATAATTTATTATATTTTTTTCTTCGTATTTTTCACGCATCGCGCGGGTACTATACTAGTGTATATTAAAAAGAAAATAGAGGTAGTGTGAGGATACTTATACTTTAAATTAATTTTAATATAGATAAAATAAAATAATTAATTATATTTAAAAATATTACTGACAAATTAAAATAATTAAAATATTATGAATAAGAGGATAAAAGCATAAAAATATATCAACTTTCGAGAATAAAATATTTATTTTTATCACATACTATTAAAAGAATAATAAGAAGACATTAATTTAATTATAAGCTAACAAAAAACTACATGATGGTATAATAATATGAAATATTAAATAATACAATAACTATAAGAAAAGAACAAAAAAAAAAGAATTTACGTAAAAATGATGTGACGAATAAGACATATTTGACTTCCTGATAAAAATAAAGTGATTGTAAGAATTTTGTTAAAATAATCTAATCTAATGTGCTCGAACAAGACAGATCACAATATGACATGTTTAGTATTCTTTAATATCAACAATGGAACGAAAAGCAAGTACTAAAATCAAGGGGTTAAGTTGTTACAAATATATGTTAAAAAGATTGGTTGTCTACTACGAGATTTGATCAATAATTTCATATCCTGCTTCATAATTAAATTCTCATGTTATATAATTTTTATCTAAGAGATATATATTTTAAGGTTATTTGTACATGATTCAAACAACATACATCGCAACTTGAAATGATTTGCCCGCGCATCGCGCGGGTACTAATACTAGTAATAACTTATAACAGAAAATTTTAACATTTGATATAAGAAATATATCAAACAAGATCTCATCTCTCTCTGTGCGAAAATTAGTCAATTGAATTAAGAGGACCCAAATATTTTAGCATACTTTGAAGTAATCCTTATCCACAAAAAACTCCAAAGAAAATATATAAGAATATATTATATTATAAATATACAATATATATATATACATATGTATAAAATATAGGATATTATTACTACAATTGAACTAAAAATAAAGAAACATCATTAACAAATATATACACATTATAATCTATTCCAAATAATATATATATATACCAAATAATGTATATATATATATACACACATACGTAATATATATAATCAAAATATATAATAACATATTATATTGTATATATGATAAAATATTACTATGGCTAAAAAATCTCTTTCCAATATTAGGAAGTAATCGCATGTATTATATAATTTATTTCAGATTGAACAACATCGATTCTCATATATTCTTAGTGATTGTAGTTTTCTTCTTGATGTTGTTGGATCAGAGACTATAACCCATATTTATAGGGAAGGCAATTCTATGGTTGATCATATAGGAAAGTGCAGACGTTCCATGCAATCAACAACCACGAAGGAAAACAACACAATATAATGGGAAACTCCTCTTGAGTTTGCTTTAAATGCTTTCAATAAAGACAGATTGGGGATAATCTCTATGCAACCTAACCCTATGTTATGTAATAACTAGACTTCTTAGTTTTTAATATAAAGTATTCCTTTCTTTAGCAAAAAAAAAAAAGCTCCACTTATTCTTATGTGTCTTCTTATTTTGCTCCGCATTTGGGTGTATCTCAGGATTCTTTGAGTCCCCCCATTTATGTTTCTACCCCTGTGGGAGATTCTCTTATTGTGGACCGCGTTTATCGGTCGTGTTTGGTTGCTCTTAGTGGTTTTGATACTAGAGCCGATTTATTGTTACTCAGCATGGTAGATTTTGCTATTATCTTGAGCATGGACTGGTTGTCGCCCCATTATGCTATTCTTGATTGTCACGCAAAATCGTGACACTGGCTATGCCAGGTGTACCGCATGTTGAGTGGAGGGGTGCTTTAGATCACACTCCCAGTAGAGTTATTTCCTTCCTTAAGGCTCAACGTATGGTTGAGAAGGGGTGTGACACGTATCTAGCTTGTGTGAGAGATGTCATTATTGATACCCCTTCTGTTAATTCAGTCCCTGTAGTACGAGATTTTCCTGACGTGTTTCCAGCTAATCTTCCAGGCATGCCGCCTGATAGAGATATTGATTTTGGCATTGATATGTTGTCGGGTACTCAGCCTATTTCTATTCCTCCGTATTGTATGACTCCTCATGAGTTGAAGGAATTGAAGGATCAGTTACAAGAATTGCTTGATAAGAGTTTCATTCGTCCCAGTGTATCACCTTGGGGTGCTCCTCTCTTGTTTGTGAAGAAAAAGGATGGTTCTATGCGTATGTGTATTGATTATTGCCAGTTGAACAAAGTTACAGTGAAGAACCGATATCCTTTGCCTCGTATTGATGATCTGTTTGACCAACTTTAGGGTGCACATGTGTTTTCTAAGATTGACTTGTGCTCAGGTTACCATTCGTTGAAGATTCGGGAGCCAGATATCCCGAAGACTGCCTTTAGGACTCGGTATGGTCATTACGAGTTCCTTGTTATGTCATTTGGGTTGACCAATGCCCCAGCAGCCTTTATGCATTTGATGCACAGTGTGTTCCGACCATATCTTGATTCGTTGGTCATTGTCTTTATTGATGATATTCTTGTATACTCCCGGAGTCGGGAAGATCATGAGCAGCACCTGAGGACAGTGCCCGGGCCCACGTCTCGGAATCCAATAAAAATCACAAAACTGGAAAACCCATTAGCTTAGCTCACGAGTCTACTCATATCAAATTCATCAAAATCCGACGTCAAAAGGTCATCCAAATCCCAAAATTTCATTCTCCAATTTTTTTTTTCATTTTCCGCAATTTTTACCCCAAATTCTCAAATTAAATGATAAGATTCAAGGCATAATTATGGAATTTAGCCCAAAACAAGTGAAAAACACTTACCCCAATCACTCCTCAGAAAATCCTCTCTAAATTCACTTTCTCTCGAGCTCTCTAATGAGTTTTGAAAATATGAACTAAACTCTCGTTTTTTAACTTAAAGATTCTGCCTAGACGCTTCCTTCTTCGCGAATGCGGTCAAAGCCTCGCGTTCGCGAAGCACAAAATCACTTCCAATTATTCCTCTTTCGCGAACGCGACTTCCTTCGCGCGAACGCGAAGCTTCAGCTGCCCAAGCCTTCGCGAACGTGCCTCCTACCTACGTGAACGCGATGCACAAACTCCTGGGGTCCCAACTGCTCCAATTTACCCTACGTGAACGCGACTCCTCTCACGCGTTCACGATTCACTGGAATCCAAACCTACATGAACGCGTCCCCTGACTCGTGAATGCAAAGAGCATTTTCTCCCCTAGACCCTGCTCTTCTTCGCGAACGCGGGACAATCTTCGCGAACGCGAAGAACAAATTCTTCTGCAACAAAAACCAGCAAAATCTGCAGCTCTCCAAAACCAAGAATTGGTCCGTTAACCACTCGAAACTCACCCGAGGCCCTCGGGACCTCAACCAAACATGCCAACACATCCCATAACATCATTCAAACTTGTTCCAAACTTCGGAACACTGAAAACAATGTCAAAACATCAAATCACCCTCGGATTCAAGTCTAAGGATTCCAAAACTTTCGAATCCCGCAATCGATCAAAAAGTCTATCAAACCTCATCTGAATGACTTGAAATTTTGCACACACGTCACATTCAACGGAGCTAACGGAACCATCCAATTTTCGGAATTCCATTCCAACCCCGGTATCAAAATTTCCACTGCCGATCGGAAAATGCCAAATTTCCAATTTCGCCAATTCAAGCCTAAATCTTCCACGAACCTCCAAAATACATTCCGATCACGCTCCTAAGTCCCTAATCACCTAACGAGGCTATCCGAACCATCAGAATTCACATCCGAGACCTTCTACCTATAAGTCAACATCCGGTTGACTTTTCCAATTTAAGCTTACTCAAAAGAGTCTAAGTGTTTCATTCCTCTACAAAACCACTCTGAACCCAAACCAACCAACCCGATACCACATAATACAGCCGAACAAGACATAAAGAAGCAGAAATGGGGGAAATGGAGCGGTAACTCATGAAATGACCGGCCGGGTCGTTACATCCTCCCCTTCTTAAACAAACTTTCGTCCTCGAACGGGTCAAGAAACATACTTGAAGCCTCAAATAGGTAAGGATATTCCCTCCGCATCTCCCACTCGGTCTCCCAGGTAGCCTCCTCCACGGGCCGACCTCTCCACTGCACTTTCGCTGAAGTTATATCCTTTGATCTCAACTTTCGAACCTGACGCTCCAAAATAACCACTAGATCCACATCATAAGTCAAATCACCGTCCAATTGAACCGTGCTGAAATCCAAAACATGAGACGGATCACCAATATACTTTCGGAGCATAGAAACATGAAATATCGGATGCACACTCGACAAACTGAGTGGCAAGGCAAGCTCATAAGCCACCTCCCTAATCCTCCGAAGCACCTCAAAAGGCCCAATGAACCGAGGACTCAATTTACCCTTATTCTCAAATCTCATAACACCCTTCATGGGTGAAACCTTCAGTAGAACCTTCTCCCCAACCATGTAAGACACGTCACGGACCTTCCTGTCAGCATAACTCTTTTGTCTCGACTGCGCCGTACGAAGCTGCTCCTGAATCACCTTCACCTTGTCTAAAGCATCCTGCACCAAGTCTGTACCCAAAAGCCTAGCCTCTCCTGGCTCAAACCAACCGACGGGAGATCTACACCGTCTCCCATATAAAGCTTTATATGGAGCCATCTAAATACTCGACTGATAACTGTTGTTATAAGAAAACTCTGCGAGCGGTAGAAACTGATCCCATGACCCTCCAAAGTCAATGAAACAAGCGCTCAACATGTTCTCCAATATCTGAATAGTGTGATCGGACTGCCCGTCCGTCTGAGGGTGAAAAGTTGTGCTCAACTCAACCTGAGTATTCAACTCTCGCTGTACGACCCTCCAAAACTGCAAAGTAAACTGAGTACCTCTATCTGATATGATGGAAAATAGGACACCATGCAAGCGAACAATCTCTCGGATATAAATCTCTATTAATCGCTCTGAAGAATAGGTAGTACACACAAGAATAAAGTGGGCGAACTTGGTCAGCCGATCCACAATCACCCAAATAGCATCGAACTTCTTCAAAGTCCATGGGAGTCCAACTACAAAGTCCATGGTGATCCGCTCCCACTTCTACTCTGGAATATCTATCTGCTGAAGCAAGCCACCCGGTCTCTGATGCTTATATTTCACCTGCTGAAAATTGAGATACCGAGCTACAAATCCCACAATATCCTTCATCATTCTTTTCCACCAATAATGCTGTCTCAAATCCTGATACATCTTCGCGGCACCCGGATGGATGGAATACTGCAAGCTATGGGCCTCCTCCAGAATCAACTCCCGAAGCCCATCTACATTGGGCACACATATCCGACCCTGCATCCTCAATACTCCATCATCACCAATAGTCACATCTCTGGCATCGTCGTGCTGAACTCTGTCCTTAAGGACAAGCAAATGAAGATTGTCACACCTCTTTTTTACCTACACCCCGAGAGAGTATAAAGGAGTTTTTCCAATTAAAGGACAATCGAAACGGGATTTATTATTAAAAGATTCAGAGTTGCCACTTGGGATAATTTATGGTGTCACAAGTCACCGGTTTAAAATCCCGAGTCGAGGAAAAGGTTGACTCTATTTTACAGTCCGCGAACACAAAAATCCGGGTAAGGAATTCTGTTAACCCGGGAGAAGGTGTTAGGCATTCCCGAGTTCCGTGGTTCTACACGATCGCTCAACTATTATATTCAGCTTAATTATCTGATTTTAAACAATTATGAACCTATGTGCAAATTTTAGTTTTAACCGCTTTTATTCATTTTTTAAAGAAAATTGCAACGTTATTAAAACACGCCTCGAACCATGTCATATAAATGCACCCGTGGTTTTTGAAATAATTTAACATCGTTGAGATTTGGATTTGGGTCACATAAATGTGCACCCGAGTTTAGGAAAGTAGATTATTAAAATACGTGCCTAAAGCAACTACGCGTTTGCACTTTGCGAGGACCATGAAATTTGCTAAATGGCACGCCTTGAATTCTAAGGTTGAGTTAAAGCTAATTAAAACGAAGGTCACGCAATAGAGATTTTATGCGGCGCGACGCACCTCAATTCCATTTTAAAAGGATATTCAAACTAAAGCTTGGAGGGCCATAAACTATAAGTTATCTAATTATGGCTCATCTCAAATTATTGAAGGGAAATTGATCATATGAACAAATAAAGAGACGGTTAATTTTAAGAAAAGGCCAAAAGTTGAAGGTAAACAAAAAAGAAAATGGGCTAGGCATGAAGCCCAACAGCCTGTCGTGGCTAGTAAGGCTGATCAACTTTCTGTTCACATGGACTCGTGGTCCAGAGCCCATAGGATGGTCCAAAAACGTTAAGGACTAAAGGCTGAACCAGTTCAAGTTTGAATCCCCATTCATACACAAACAGACTATTGAACTTTCCATTTTTGATTAAAAAAATAATTTTGATTCATAGTCTTCCCAACATTCAAGAACTCATGTGGAAATTAGGCAATGCCCAGCTAGCATGTTACTGAAGTGATCGACCCGAAATTCAGACATTTTGTCCATAAGTTACCTCAAGCATGCAATATACAAAACCAAATTCTAATTAAATTTAACAACTTTGCTGAATACTCAGGCCCAAATAAGAGATCCAGACTCGCATTCATATTCATGCTAAACACACACTGATAAACTAATTAATGAGATGTCGTGGAGACTAAATGAAACACACTCGTCTTCTGAACCTTCATTTCCAAAACAAACAGTTCAACTTTATCCTAATATCAATCTAACACATTCTCATGATGCTTACTCCCATATTAAAACTATAAAAAAACCACTGAAACACTTAACTACATAGTCACAATGATAGCTTAACTTTAAACATACTCCTTTCAATAACACGAATACAAAAGCTGGCCTACATAACAAGACCTTTCATGCACATTTGATACCCCCACAGTGAACTACCAAACTAATATTACTACATCAGTTCATTTTCAGAACAGACAGAAAGAAGTATAAGAAAATTAAGCTAAGCTAAACAATTTAGAAGGTGCAAAAACATTGAATAACAACTACATTAGTATAAATCTCTATTCAAGTGAACCAATCTTCATATTCATACATTTTCATACATTCGAAGGTGAGATGAGTACCTGAAACTGAAGGAACAAGTAAATAAAAAAGGATCAACATTTTGTATTTCAGCAGAGATTGACAGCAACAACAAAACAACCCAGATTCAGTGATGAAACCACCGCATTAGTTCCAAATCCAATGGAACAATAACTTCACAGTTCAAAACCTAGTAAAATGCAATTAAGCAAGCTAACACCAGCTTCAAACACATAGCCAACTCGATAAACACCAAGATCTGACCTCACTGACTAAACCTCAAACCATTTCAAAGTCCAGACAAAGGAAAAAAAATGATTCAGAAAGTGAAAATTTCGAAGTGTAGAGCCAAGTCTCAATGGAACAGTAGCAACTTTTCTTTTTCTGTATATTTCTCCCTTAGGTCTCTTAGCTCTTGGATTTTTTTTTCCAGCCTCAAGTAACTATGCCTTTATAGGCAAGTTACTAGGGCAGCCAATATATGCTAGGTTTTGCATTTTAGACCTCTCCTAACTTTTCTTTTGCTACTTAGCCACTGTTTTTGACTTGCTAACCAAGTTAAAGTCTAAAATTTCCTAGAAGACCCCTACTAGAGGCTTCTAAATCAGTTACCCAAGATTCCCCTATCCTAAACTTCCTAAATTACCCCCAAGTTCCTTGAAATTACCTTCCTCTTACTTGGGTCAGGCTGGCTCAATGGCCTAGCTGGATTCCAAACCTAGGCCTGAACGTATGGGCCTCTAATGCCCAGGTCTGCCTTACCCCAAACCCCAAGAAAGAAGTCTTAACCTACTACAGTGAAACAAACTCAAATCACACATTAATAAGAAAAACACACAAAAGTTTAACCAGTCGAATCCTAAAGTAGTGAGCCTGATTACACAAATTAAATAAAACTACCACTAAGTAAAAAAAAAGAATCAAAAATCAAGAACCCGATTAAATTAATCTAACCCTGAAAATTAACAAATAGATCAAATAAAAGAAAAACAAAAGACTAACTCTACTGAGTCAAATTCCACAACAGAAAGAGAAATGAACCGATTATCAAAACTAATTAGGCTAAATTCGTGGTTAAGCTAATCATGCAAAAAAAACAGAATAAACAAGGGAAATTAACACATAACGAAACAACAAAGAGAGGGGACGGAGAAGAGATGAAAGTGAATTTGAACTAAAAAGAAGAAGAAATGCAGGAAAAGGAAAAGAAACTGGAAATACCTAAAATCGGATAGGCAAGTCTTGAAGTTATTCCTTGAGCCTCAGATTTTGAACGAAATGGGTCTTAATCATGTATTTTCAGGTGAAAACACATGAATAAGATCAATTTTGGCCTCAATCTTCAATAACTCGCACGATTTGAGTTTTTGTTGAATTAGGGTTCATCTTCAATTCAAGATTTGAGGTGTTCGGGGAGGATTCTGAGAGAACCATTTGTGGATTAGGGGAGAGGGAGGGGAGACGAAGTTGTGGTGTAAATTTGAAGGTTATCAGAGACTTGCTGCCGCCGTGGGGCAATTTTCGGCGGACGGCGGAGACGGTGGGAAAAAATAGGGCGGCTAGGGTTTTGGGTCTCTAGAGTTTGGAGGTGAGAGATGAGGCTAAGGGGGTAGGGGGCGTTTGGACATATTTATATTATTGACCCCCAGCTTCCCAGCCGTTGGATGAGAGAACCTCGACGGCTGGGATCATTTCTCAATTAAACGGGGTCGTTTTAGATGGGAGGGATCTGGACTAGTTCAGGGGTAGTCTAGGCCGGGTTGTGGGGATTTATTGGACGGGTTTTGAGTGGGTTTGGCTGAGTTTGATTTGAGCTTGACAATTTTAATTAACTTTGGCCCAAATATAAAATCTAATCTCTCTTTTCTTTTCAAAATCTTTTCCTTTTTCCAAAATTAATTCTTTTTGTTGTTGTTTTTTTCAAAATAATAATAAAAATATAAATTAATTCCTAGAACCTAATTGACCTAAATACACTAATTAAGCCTAAATGATAATTATCAAAATTAATTAACCAAACAATTAAGAGAAAAATTACTCCAAACTGAAATTTAGAATGAAAAAAGCAAATTAACCTATTTTTGGTGATTTTCTTTTATTTAAAACAACTTAATTACTAAAAAATTATAAAAATGCAAAATTAACTCCTAAATGCACATGCAACACTTTTTTTTTGTATTTTTCATTCATTAAACAAAAATAAAATGCACAGACAAATGCAAACAATTAACAGAAAATGCCCCGAAAATCCATAAAGTTGCAAATAATGAAAAGAAATTATTTTGTTTTGAAACTATGAGAGTAATTTATATAGGGCAAAAATCACGTGCTCACAGCTGCCCCTCTTTGCTCGAAAACACGCAGAGTTTTCGGGCAAAGATAAAGTTAGCGGATACGAGCGATTTTTGCCCGTTTGAATACTCCGTGGGAAGCATTTTTGAAAGCACCCTGCTTCCGAGGTTACCTACATATCCTTGGCTAAAAAGGAATCAGGTCAGTGTAGTTCAAGAATGTTTGGTAGCTGGGACTACCATGAAGCTGTGATTTCACTGTTGTCGTCGCTGCTACTACCACTTGTTGAACCCCCTTATTACACCATGTCAAAATAAAATAAGAAGCTAGACTAGACTATGATCTATGCATTACAAAAATCCTATCTATATCTTCAAACTTGCTTTTGTGGTTCTTTTTGCCTTGTTGACTTGTATTCTCCCGGTGGAATCCCTTTGTTGCCTCCTTGAATTTGTAGTCTGAGATGCTTTGCCTTTCTTCAAGTGGACGCCTGATTGCTGAACTTGAAATGTATTCCCTTGTTCTCCAGGTGGGCACCTGATTGCCAAACTTTGAAAAATGTATTCCCTTGTTCTCCAGGTGGGCGCCTGATTACTGAACTTGAGAGATGTATTCCCTTGTTCTCCAGGTGGGCGCCTGATTTCAACAAAAATAGACAAAAACAAAGAAAATTTCTGCCCCAGTTTGGTGGCTGGGAACATATGTGATTGTAAACTAAATCATGTTACCAAATATCAGTAAGAACTTGAAAGCTAAAACTTGAATTGTACTCCCTTATTTTTCAGGTGGGCGCATGATTACTGAAATTTTGAAAATATATTCCCTTGTTCTTCAGGTGGGCGCCTGATTGCCAAACTTTGAAAAATGTATTCCCTTGTTCTCCAGGTGGGCGCCTGATTACTGAACTTGAAAATGTATTCCCTTGTTCTCCAGGTGAGCGCCTAATTGCTAAAACTTAAAAATGTATTCCCTTGTTCTCCAGGTGGGCGCTTGATTGCTGAACTTGAAAATGTGTTCCCTTGTTCTCCAGGTGGGCGCCTGATTGCTAAAACTTAAAAATGTATTCCCTTGTTCTCCAGGTGGGCGCATGATTGTTGAACTTGAAAATGTGTTCCCTTGTTCTCCAGGTGGGCGCATGATTGCTAAAACTTAAAAATCTATTCCCTTGTTCTCCAGGTGGGCGCCCGATTGCTAAAACTTAAAAACGTATTCCCTTGTTCTCCAGGTGGGCGCCTGATTGCTAAAACTTAAAAATGTATTCCCTTGTTCTCCAGGTGGGCGCCTGATTGCAGAACTTGAAAATGTATTCTCTTGTTCTCCAGGCTGGTGGGCACCTCATTTTAACAAAAATAGACAAAACAAAGAAAATTTCTGCCCCAGTCTGATTCTGGGCGCCATTGAATCATGTTACCAAATATCTCTATGAATTTGAAAGCTAAATCCCATTATCCAGGAGGGTCCTGAAAACTCCTAGTTAAATGATGGCTTTAAAATCTAAATTATATCTTCTAAAGGTATTACTCCTGCTACATCTTGTTATCTAAGAAAGTCTTAAACTACATCCCATTATCCAAGAGGGTCTTGAAAATCAATAACCAAGTCTTATCTTAAGAGTGACTATTCTTTTCGGCCGAATTATGCTGCCCTATAACAGAACTTACAGTACATCTTGTTATCTAATGGAAATCTTAAAGCTAGGTCTCATTATTCAGGAGGGCCCTGAAAACTCCTACTTGAATCCTATCTCAAACATGCAAACTTTGAAACCATCTTGCATTCCTTGGAGTACATTTATGCTAGATTTTACTACTCATGATTGTTTTGAATTTTAAACTAGGTTCCATTTTTCAGGAGGGTCCTGAGAACTTCAAATTAAATCCCATTATCTAAGCGGGACCTGAGATTTTACCGTCAAACCTGTTTGGTGCTCGCCTTTCTTTACGGAGGGTTTCCCTGAAACAAACGGAACTTTCTGCCCCTGTTTCAATCAAGGAGAAATTTTATCAGTTTAAATGTGGTGGTTAGTTGATGACATTCTTTGCTGAAGGTCTCTCCGCTGTCGTGCTTTGTTTTGATTGGCTCCCTCTGAACTGGCTAAGAACCGTTTCACTTCCCGGCTGACTTTCAAACTCCCATGACCTTGGATGACCCGAGTGTTCTATACCCAAACTATTGTGCTCCATCTCTGAGTCATCTGTTTGACCCTCTGCATTTCCCACAAAATTACTAAACCGTTTCACCGATGGAACTTTCACTTGACCTTTAATACCCCATTTCACATCGTACTACCTCTAGCAATGCCTTGTTTGCCCTGCGCCTTATGCAACTTTGGAAGTTGGTAGTAATCTTTGAAATCCCTTCTTATCAAAACTGACATTGGAACATCTTAGAGAAATGAAACCCAAAAGAAATAAAATGCAATGACCTTGAGAGTTAAGGGTAAAGAAAATCCAAAACTGGATGACTTGCTAAAAAAAGGAAAGAGGAAAAAGACTTATCTATGTGGAACAGTTGGTACCAATGATCATGACATGCATTTCGGATTAATTGGCCCAATTTGTCCAACCAATCAACTTTCAGTTGCCATACTTGTTGCCCCGGAATTTCCATAACTTGATTTCTTCACCAAAACCTTGACCTTGTTCGGCCTGTGGTACCCTGAAGGGTTTTCACCAACAAGCCTCTCTCATTTGTTTATCTCTCAACTCACTTTTGCCTCAAGGTGCCGGTGAGGGTTTTCACCAATAAGACTCTCTCATTTTTTATTTCTCTCAACTCCTATCGCCTTACGATGTCCACGAGGGTTTTCACCAATAAGACTCTCTCATTTTGATTTTCCTGCTTGGACCAGAGTGTTGCCCCTGATATGAATCACTTCTACTTGCTCGACTTGGCATCCCTCAAAAACTGATCTGAAGGTCTTTCTTTGGACCGTAATGTGGGCTTTTGGATAGGGTTAGAAAGAAATGGTATTAAAGGCTCAAAACAATACAAATAGGTTCAAAATTACACCTTTTGGAATCAGATTTCCTACAACAACTACAACTTCTGCCCCAATTGCTTTGCTTGGGGGACTTTTGGATTTTGTTTTGATGGGACCGAACTGTAAGGCTGCCTACGTATCCTTAAAAGGAATCAGGTCAAACGAAGTTCGTGTCATAGAAATTACTTTGTTGTTGTGATTTTCTCTTTTCTCTTTCTTTTCTTTCTCTTTTTCTTTTTTTTTCTCCTTTTGTTGCTTTTCTTCTCTCTCTTTTTCTCTTTTCATTCTTTTCTTTCTCTTTTCATTCCTTTCTTTCTCTTTTTCTCTTTTTTTTTTCTTCTTCCTTTACTTATATTTTGCGCTTGCATTTCTAAACTTTGCTACTGATTCCAAAAGGGGGGTATGAAGGAAATAATTAAGGCTCAAGGGGGCAACAAAGGATAAAGTGTTTAGATAGCAGAATAAAATGCCTTGCGTCATTCCAATCTTCAAAACATGCCAAGTACGAACAAATACAATTTAAACGAAGAAATCATACATAATATCTTTTGACTACATCGGCATTGATGGCCATTTCTACACATTTTCCTTCTATATCTGTTAAATACAAAGCACCATTGGACAACACTCTCGTTATGACGAACGACCCCTACCAGTTTGGGGCGAACTTGCCTTTGGCTTCAGCCTGATGAGGAAGAATGCGTTTCAATACTAACTGACCCACTTCAAACTTCCATGGACGCACCTTCTTATTATATGCTCTTGCCATTCTCTGTTGTTGATACAACTGGCCATGACACACTACTGCTAATCTTTTCTCATCAATTTAACTTAATTGTTCCAGGCGGGTTTTAACCCACTCATCATCATCAATTTTGGCTTCTGCAACAATTCGAATGGATGGAATTTCAATTTCCGCGGGTATCACTGCTTCCGTGCCATATACCAACAAGTAAGGAGTTGCCTCTACTAAAGTACGAACAGTAGTGCGATAACCCAACAATGCAAAAGGCAACTTCTCATGCCATTGCCTGGACCCTTCCACCATTTTCCGAAGTATCTTCTTTATGCTCTTGTTGGCTGCCTCGACTGCTCCATTAGCCTTGGGGCGATATGGGGTGGAATTGCGATGTGTAATCTTAAACTGCTGACATGTCTCCGTGATCAGATGACTGTTAAGATTAGCACCATTGTCCGTGATAATTACCTTCGGGATCCCAAATCGACAGATGATATTTGAATGCACAAAATCAACCATTGCTTTCTTGGTCATAGACTTGAAAGTTTGAGCTTCAACCCACTTTGTGAAATAATCAATGGCCACCAAAATAAACCTGTGTCCATTTGATGCTGCTGGTTCGATTGGCCCAATGATATCCATGCCCCAAGCAACAAAGGGCCATGGTGTCGACATTGTATGCAATTCAGATGGTGGAGAATGAATCAAATCTCCGTGCACCTGACATTGATGACACTTGTGCACAAAACTGATACAATCTCTCTCCATGGTGAGCCAATAATAACCTGCCGGAGAATCTTCTTCGCCAGAACATACCCACTCATATGCGATCCACAGACCCCGGAATGTACCTCGGTCATGATAATTGTGGCCTACCTAGCATCTATGCATCTTAACAACCCGAGATCTGGAGTTCTTTTGTACAACACCCCTCCACTAAAGAAAAATCTGCTTGCCAACCGCCTAATTGTTCTCTTTTGATCACCTGTGGCTTGTACTGGATACACTCCCATCCTGATATATTCCCTGATATCGTGAAACCAAGGCTCCCCGTCAAGCTCTTCTTCCACCATATTACAATAAGCATGCTGATCGCGGACCTGAATTTGCAAAGGGTCCACATAAGCCTTATCTGGATAATATAACATTGACGCCAACGTAGCTAAAGCATCGGAAACCTCATTATGGATCCTTGGAATATGCCTAAACTCTACTGATTGAAACTATTGCCAAAGATCATGCAAACATTGTCGGTACGGTATGAGCTTCAAATCCCGTGTTTCCTATTCCGCTTGAATCTGGTGTACCAGAAGGTCCGAGTCACCCAAGACCAAGACTTCCTGGACACCCATATCTATAGCCATCCTCAAACCCAGAATGCATGCTTCATACTCAGCTATGTTGTTAGTACAGTAGAACCAAAGCTGAGCCGTAACAGGGTAATGATGCCCTGCTTCAGAAATAAGTACCGCTCCTATCCCAACGCCTTTTATGTTAGCAGCCCCATCAAAGAAAAGTTTCCATCCTAGCTTCTCAATCGGTTCCAACTCATCAATGTGCATTACCTCTTCATCAGGTAAATAAGTCTTCAAAGGTTCATATTCTTCATCCACTGGGTTCTCGGCCAAATGGTCAGCCAAAGCCTGTGCTTTTATCGCAGTTTGCGTCACATAAACGATGTCAAATTCTGTGAGAAGGATCTACCATTTTGCGAGCCTCCCTGTGGGCATGGGCTTCTGAAAGATATACTTTAACGGATCCAAACGAGAGATGAGGTAAGTAGTGTAAGATGACAAATAGTGCTTCAACTTCTGTGCTACCCAAGTCAGGGCGCAATATGTCCTCTCAAGGTGAGTGTACTTAACCTCGTAAGATGTGAACTTCTTGCTGAGATAATAGATGGACTGCTCCTTCCTGCTGGTGACGTCATGCTGTCCCAACACACATCAAATGAATTGTCCAAGACTGTCAAATACAGAATCAAAGGTCTCCCTAGTCCTGGCGAGACCAACATAGGTGGGTTTGACAAGTACCCCTTTATCTTATCAAATGCTTCCTGACATTCATCTGTCCACTTGACCGCAACATCTTTCTTTAACAGTTTGAAGATAGGCTCACAAGTCGTCGTGAGCTGAGCAATAAACCTGCTAATGTAATTCAATCTCCCCAACAGATTCATCACCTCAGTCTTGTTCTTTGGGGGTGACAATTCTTGGATAGCTTTGATCTTTGATGGGTCTAATTCAATACCTCGGCGGCTGACTATGAATCCCAACAACTTTCCAAACGGAACACCGAACCCGCATTTTGCAAGATTGAGCTTGAGATTGTACCTGCGAAGCCTTTGGAAGAACTTTCTCAGATCTCTAACATGGTCAAACTACTTTCTAGCCTTTACAATCACATCATCCATATAAACCTCGATCTCCCTATGTATCATGTCATGGAATATGGTCGTCATCGCCCTCATGTAGGTTGCCCCAGCATTTTTCAAACCAAATGGCATGACCCAATAGCAGTATGTTCCCCATTGTGTGATGAATGCCATCTTTTCTATGTCCTCCTCATCCATTAAGATCTGGTGGTAGCCCGCATAACAATCCATAAAAGAACCAAGCTTATGTTTGGCACAATTATCGATCAGTATATAGATGTTCAACAATGGAAAGTTATCCTTGGGACTTGCCTTGTTGAGATCTCGATAATCAACACACACCCTGGTCTTGCCATCTTTCTTCGGCTCATGCACAACATTGGCTAACCAGGTGGGATACCGGGTGACCTGAATGACTTTGGCCTCGAACTGTTTGGTGACCTCTTCCTTAATCTTCACACTCATATCAGTTTTAAATTTCCTCAGCTTCTGCTTGACAGAAGGAAATGCCGGGTCAGTGGAAAATTTGTGAACTACCAAGTCAGTGCTTAGACCCGACATGTCATCATAGGACCATGCAAAAACATCTTTATACTCGAACAATGCTTTAATTATCTCCTCTCTGAGTTGTGGTTCAAGATGGACACTTATTTTAGTTTCCTGGATATTATCTTGGTCCCCTAAATTGATTGCTTCTTTATCACTAATGTTAGACTTGGGTTTTTCTTCAAATGGCTTAATTCTTTACTAATCTCTTCAAAGGCTTCATCCTCGTCATATTCTGATTCACCGTCACACTCTATTTCTTGAATTACTATTTCAGAATTAGATCGGCTTTTAAGACTGGGCCGAAGATTCCTCATGCGTGTCATATCATTGAAGCCAGCATAAAAAGAACTGTACAAGGAAGAAAAGAAAAACAAAAATAAAACTATCAGGAAGGAAGAAAAAAGGAAATTGTATTTCATTGAAATTAAAGATAACAAGGTTTATACATCCAAATAGACTAAACCTAGAATCTGAATTACAACCCTGGAATAATCCAGATAAACTGAAAGAAAATCAAAGCAAACTACCAAAACTCTTTCCTGGTGGGGAGAGGAGTAACTTCCCAATTGTTAATCTTTGCACTAGGTCCAACAAACTGCACACCCACTTTACTCGAACCCTCTCCAGCTTCCAACATGTTCACATCGGTGAATAACCTCTCAAACTTTTCAATCAAATCTCTATCAACATCAACCAGTGAACTGGGAACTATTGCCACTAGGCGTTTCTTGGTGCCAGACCTAACAAATGATCTGAAGAGCCGTGGGATGGGCTTTGGGAGGACCCAGGCCCTCTGTTTCAAATTTCTAGATCTTTTCACGTCCGCAGTTGTGGGCTTGAACCCCAAACCAAACGTATCCAAGTTTTTGGGGAGAGACACCGGCTGTATGATACCTTGCAGAGATGCACCCAAACCCTTGCCCGGTACAAAAACATTTTTCAACATTTCGGTAGCTACCATGACTGATGTGGCAGCTACCCTCGGGGTTGGAACGCACTTCCCTTTTGGAATTTTCTCTACCGATACCATGTCAAAAACCTGATAAACCCATGGCCCCTTCTCGTCTTCGAACTCTATAATCGGAACAATGGCATTGCTGGGAATACACCAATTATCTTCGCCGTGCACAATGATTTCCTATCTATCCCATTCAAACTTGACCATTTGATGCAGAGTAGACGGGACCGCTTTGGCAGTATGAATCTTGGGTCGATCTAACAGCAGATTGTAAGAAATAGCCACATCGAGCACCTGGAACTCCATGGTAAATTCAACTGGCCCTATTGTAAGCTCAAGCACTATGTCCCCGACTGAATTTTTCCCTCAACCGTCGAATCCCCGAACGCAGATACTGTTCTTGTAAATTCTTTCATCATCCACCTTTAACTTGTTCAGAGTGGAGAGAGGGCAAATGTTCGCGCTGAACCATTGTCAACCAGCACCCGAGTAACCACAGAATCTTCACATTTCACTGTCAGATATAGGGCTCTATTATGCTCGGTGCCCTCCATGGGCAACTCATCATCAGAAAAAGTGACTTTGTTCACCTCAAATATATTGTTAGCTATCTTTTCCAAGTGGTTTACTGAGATTTTGTCAGGCGTGGGCCTCATTCAGGATCTTCATCAAAGCCCGACGGTGCTCATCTAAATGGATCAATAATGACAATAATGAAATCTGAGCCGGTGTCTTCCTCAACTGCTTCACAATGGAATAATCCTGCATTTTCATCTTTCTCAAGAACTCCTCTGCTTCTTCCTCAGTCATAGCTTTCTTCGCCAATACTAGGTTGTCTTTGGAGCTTTTAGCTTTTCTCAACTCTTCGGGGGCAAAGAATCTCCCCGATCGAGTCAAACCATTGGTCTCACATACTTCTTTTTCAATTTCTTTCCCCTTGTAATTCACTGTCACTCGTTCATAGTTCCACGGGACCGCCCTGTTGTTGACTATTGGTAATTGATTTACCGACTTGATGATGACAGGGTCTATGCGGGCACCTTCCATAATTACAACAAGCTTGTTCTCCACTCCTGGCACAACCACTTTCGCTCTTTCATGTTTCCCTGCAACGTCACTTGAGGACCCCTTCTTGATCACCACAGATGGTTCACTATTTGCCCCATTCAATTTGATCGCAGACTTCTCATTTGTTGACTTTTCGAATGGCCTGGCATCACTGGACCGAATCATCATGATAGTTTGCGAAGGCTTCTTAGGCTCCCCTTCCTTATGCACTATCTCAACCATATTCATCTCTTGATGAGCTGACAATGGGTTCTGGTTTATATTAGGTGTCTCCAGAGCTTCGACCTCAATTTGATTAGTATTAATGAGCTCTTGAATAGCTGTTTTCAATTGCCAACACTTCTCTGTGTCATGCCCCAGGGCACCAGAACAATATTCACAACTCATGGAGTGATCAAGATTCCTCGGGGGAGGATTTGGCAATTTTGGTTCAATCGGACTCAACATACCCAATTGTCTCAACCTGCGGAACAAACTGATATAAGATTCTCCCAATGGAGTGAAAGTCTTCTTCTTCTGCAACCTCTCATTCTTGGTGGCTTGACTGGGCTGGAAACCTGTTCCAGAGGGATTTCGGTAGGCTCATGGGGGTGGATAGGAATTTTGTAGAGCTGGGTAGATACTTTGTAGAGCTGGCGCACGCCATTGCGCGTGAGTGGGAGATTAAGTGTATGTTTGTGCATGATGGACAGAAAAATGGGGATCTGGCGGTGGATAGTAGTGTTGTGGTGGACTATATGGAGTGTAGTGGTAAGTTTGGTGATAGGGTCAAGGCTGGTTGTAGTAATGTGAAGGGCCCCTAGGTCCGAACCAAGCTCCTGAATTAATCGTTGCTACATCCTTTTTCTTCTTCTTTCCAATTACTCCTCCAGTTTCGCTTTGAATGGCTTGAGTGGTTGCCTTGATAGCCGAGTAACTCATAATTTTGTTTGTCTTGAGCCCTTCTTCTACCATACTGCCCATCTTTACCACTTCATTGAAAGACTTGCCTACCATTGATACCAGATGACCGTAATAAGTAGGTTCTAAGGCCTGCAGAAAATAATCCACCATTTCACTTTCTTTCATTGGAGGTTCAACCCTTGTTGCCTACTCTCTCCACCTAAAACCATATTCCCTGAAACTTTCATTGTGTTTTTTTCAAGTTTTGTCAAAGATAGGCGGTCCGGAATAATTTCAAGATTGTACTGAAAATGGAAGGCAAAGGCTTGGGCCAAATCGTCCCATGTGTACCACCTGCTGTGATCTTGTCTGGTATACCATTCCAATGCCAATCCACTCAGACTTTGGCTGAAATAGGCCATCAGTAATTCATCTCTTCCGCCTGCTCCTCTCATCTTGCTACAAAATCCTCTTAAGTGTGCTACTTGGTCACCATGCCCGTCGTACAGATCAACCTTGGGCATCTTGAATCCTGCTGGTAACTGAACATCCGGGAATAGACATAAATCCTTATAGGACACACTTACTTGACCTCCCAACCCCCTCATATCTCTGAACGATTGTTCTAAGCTCTTGACCTTTCTGATTATCTCCTCATGTTCGGGATTTTTGGATGGCTTCTCGGTCTCTGCCGGGAGATCAAGATGAAGGGTGTAAGAATATGGTTCTGGAACTTTGAAGGTGGGCTCAGGGGGATAATACTAGTTGTCGTGAGTCTGGAACAGAGGCTCACTGGAAGACCGGTACAATGCAGCAAGTAGAGGTGCCACAAAAATAGGCATGACTGGTAGAGGAAGGTGCGAGACGTGTTTGTGTGGTGGAGCTTGTGATGTATGGGAAGTGGTGCCATAGCATTGTTGGTAGAGGGGAAAGGCCGGAGACGAATTCACAGTGGGAGGTTCCTGAGGTTGAGCCAATGGTGGGATATAAGCAGGGTTGGCGGGATAAACCGGTGGTGGATGCCCCTTTGCCCAGGCCTGGTACATTTCAGCCATTTGCTACTTTAACTTATACATCTCTTCCTTCATTGCATTAACATCCAATTCTTCCACATCTTTTGATGGATCGGCGATACTTGCCTCCGGTTCTTGGTTGGCCATGTTCAGCTTGTCTTTTGATCGGGTGTTGTAGGAGTGAGTTGCCAGAATGCCAATCAACTAACCACCCGCCTGAATCTCAATATATCAACAACAATCTTGTTAGTGATTAAGGCTTTAACAAATTGGTAACCACACATTTTGGGGAATGAATGCACCTAAGCAGTTAACCGTTTCTATTATGCATTTGATTGGCTGCTTGCGTCATCCCGACTTTTCCTTATTTTCATTTGCAACTTCTCTTTTCTCTCCTTTTTTCATTCTTACCTTTCCTTTCTTGATCTCTCATGGTTTCCGCCCCATGGTTTCTTGTTATTCTCTCTTTTCTTTTCTTGTCTTTCTCTTGTTTTTCCTCTCTCTTTCTCTCTTTTTTTATTATTTTTTTTGGTTATGGTCGAATCCTATGGAGATTGCCTACGTATCATGACCCTGCATGAATCAGACCGAGCGTAGTTCTGGGAGATAAGTGTGAAAGTAAATAATAAAATATTTTTGGGTTTTTCAATTTTCATAAAAAGCAAATGCTTTGATTACAAAGGCTCAAAACTAACAGACTCCAAAAGAAACTAACAGACTTTGATGCAAAGACGAAATACATACTCCAAAAATAAACTATCATATTCCAACAAAAGAAAATACAGACTCGAAAACAACTGACAGACTCCAGCAGAAATAAAATACAGACTCAAAACAACTGACAGACTCTAACGGAAAAGAAAATACAGACTCAAATGAAAAAATCATGAATACATTAATGCTCCTGGTACCCGCGGGACATCGTTCGGTCTCGCCGCGGGCCTAAATGCAAGATCCCTTTGAAGTCTATCCAAGTCGCTCATTATTTGTTAACAAATGTCATTACTACCGCGAAGAAAGTGGTGCGAGTCATGTCCTCACAGGCTTGACACTTTATAACAATGTAATCAGCTATGGTTCTAATTCTCTCTCTTGTGACACCTTTTTCTTGCAACAAACGCCTGATCTGCTGGGCCCTGGATTCCAAAGTTTGCTCGGCCACATGATTCTGCTCCTGAAGTTATTGTAAATCCATTTCTAATTGTGCCAATGCTGTATAACAATGTTCTCTTTCTGCCTTAAAGTCTTTCGCCTGCTTGATCACTTTGTTCTCTGCGACAACGACCCTTTTCTTTAATCCCGCGACCTCATTGTCGTACTTTTCTTTCAACTGCTTAACCAGGCGTGCTCGTTCATCCGCGTTTTTAGCCAATTGCTTTCGAGCCCTAGCTAGTTCACTTTCTGCTTTGTTCAAATCAAAACTATAATCACTCACTTTCTGCCTCAGGTTATCTATGAGTTTTTCATCTTTGGCACTTCTGACAAGATCTTTTGCCGCTATTTTCATTTTCTGAATCTGGGCTCGAAGGGCCTCATTTTCTTTGGTCAGCTTTTTCTTTTCCCCTTTATCTGTCACAGCTTGCAAGCTATTTTCGAATTAAAGTTCTTTGACTTGTTTTTCCAACTTTCTTATTGTGGCCCTGTACTCATTCTCCTTGGCCAACCAAGCCCATTGTTCTTGTGACGCCTCGACGAATTTCTGAAGGTGGGGTCTTTTGGCCGACCTCATAAACTCAATTTCTCTTCTATACCAAGCCAGGTACCCTGGCGAAACCTCACCTTTGGATCGATCACGCACACAGGTATTTGCTGTTAAGTATTGACATTCGCTCCAAATTTGGCGGACTGCTACTTCATGAAACTGACCATTAGGTCCGATCTTGACTACTTGGGTATTAAGATATTCATCTCTCGAAACTATTTGGCATCTCCCCAGCTGCCTCAAAACCCGGTATGGAGCATAAGACTGGATACTCCTGAGTCCCATAAATGAGGCCTGGTGGCTGGCATGTATATGATCTCATCCACCGGCAGCCATCCAAATGTCTACTCTATTTGGTTTGCAGTGATGGAGCGGAGGCCTGCTACCCACTTTGTGACCCCCTCTGGCAATCTGATCCCGTCAACCCTCGTATAAAATTTTTCTATGCATGTTTTCTTTGTTGACTCATAACTCATAAATTGAGGACGATGACATAAGTGTTCAATCATCCACATCTGCAGCAACACATTGCACCCTTTGAAAAAGTCTCCTCCAGTTTTGCAGGTTGTGAGAGCTCGGAAGATTTCAGCTACTATCATAGGTGCGAGGGTGCTGTTGGCCCGAGTAAGCAAAATGCTAACAACCCCAGCTAATCGTATGTCAATATTCCCATCTTTTCTAGGAAACACTAAGAGTCCCAAAAAGACCACCATAAAAGCAAAACACTTGTGTTCTTCCCACTTAAGGCGGTTTCTTTTGCTGCAGATTTTGTTTTCCGGCTTGTTGAACCCCCCTATATGACCGTATCTGTTATATATAAATTGCAAAATACAAAAACCAGCTGTCAAATCTGGGTTGTGGACCCCCTACTTATTTTCAAAGAGTCTAAGAACCTGTGTACGGCTACGGCCCTTGGAGCAATCAGGTACTGGTGTCTCAGAGGAACTTTGGGACCCCCAATATATCCGGTTATTTCTTCCAATGTTGGGTAAGTTCAAAATCTGAGAAATGAAATATGTTGTGGGCCGGGTCCTAGAATGTAACCAACGCCTTTATGATGTCTCCCCTAGGATTAATCTTCAGCAACCCAGTGAGGCCTCCCAGGTATACATTGACCGTGTCTTGTCCCGATTTACCCAGATCATCCCACCACATATGCAACTCCAAAGGGATCTTGTTCACGATTATTATTGGCAAATTCTGACTTGTGCTCATTTTGTACATTTATTAGGGTGATTAAGCAAAAATCATGATTCAATTGACACAAAAACAAAGCTGACACTTTTTCAGATTTTCATTTCAAAAGTAAAAACCCGACTTTGCAAATACAGCCTTTCAGCACTTCCGAAGGAAGATTTTGAGGTTGTGCTTGCTGATCGGCCCAAAATTTGAAAAAGAGACCAAAGATGGTTGTTCTTGCAAAAACAGCATTTCGACGTCCTTTTGGGGACATTCGGCTATTTTGACAAGAATGACATCACCTTACTTATTTAAAAAAAATAAGATTTTTTTTGTTCTTTTTGGGCTCTTTTGCAAAAGGAAAGTTGGATCCGATGGGGGTTGTCTACGTATCCCACATCCGGTGAGAATCAAACTGACGTAGTTCAGGCAATTTAAAAAAAAAAAATAAACCAACTTTTTTCTCTTTTCTAAAAACACAAAGATTTTCCTTCTTTTTTTTCTTTTCTTTAAAAACCACAAAATTTCTTTCTTTTTTCAAAATTTGGCAAAGTTTCGGTATGTTTTGGGACATCGGTTTTTCAAAACAGACACTTATCCCTCTCAGCCTCCTTATTAACTTTTCTAAATTTTCCTTATAAGCCGGTCAACATGCAAATTCGAAGCAAATGAATGCACAAGTAGCAAGTAAGATGCATCATAACGATATTTATATTTCGGGTACACCTGTCCTAGACAGACCCAACCCCTGTGTTGAGTCTCCAAAGTCAAATGCACATGATGCAAACAAACGTTCCTACTAGGGATCCGACATGAGGCTGAGTTATTCTAGGTTCAAAACCTGGTATTTGTGCTAGACTGTGTACCCGAGCGGACAACTCGAGTCGAGGAGGGGGCTACATACCGGGAACCAAAAGGTCATCCGACTTAGTAACTTGTCTGAGACTCTTTCTTATTTCAAGGTGTGACACTAATAGAATAGAGAGTCTCGACCAGCGAGCACATCCCCGAAGATGAGAAGAGAAGGGTTTCGCAGCAGTTTATATGCAATTCAGATAATATCAAAGCGGTAAAAACATCACTTAACACATTAGGCCCCAACATGTGACAAAATCAGATAATAGATAAAACCAAATATAACAATTCATCAAAGCTCGAATTCTGAACCCTGAACTAGCGATTCTGGGTTCGCTCTCCAGTAGAGTCGCCAGAGCTATCACACCTCCTTTTTACCTACACCCTGGGAGGGTATAAAGGAGTTTTTTCAATTAAAGGACAATCGAAACGAGATTTATTATTAAAAGATTTAGAGTCACCACTTGGGATAATTTATGGTGTCCCAAGTCACCGGTTTAAAATCCCGAGTCGAGGAAAAGATTAACTCTGTTTTACAGTCCACGAACACAAAAATCTGGGTTCCGTGGTTCTAGCATGGTCGCTCAACTGTTATATTCGGCTTAATTATCTGATTTTAAACAATTATGAACCTATGCGCAAATTTTATTTTTAACCGCTTTTATTGATTTTTTAAAGAAAATTACAACGTTATTAAAACACATCTCGAACCACGTCACATAAATGCACCCGTGGTTTTTGACATATTTTAACATCGTTGAGATTTGGATTTGGGTCACATAAATGTGCACCCAAGTTTAGGAAAGTAGATTATTAAAATACGTTCCTAAAGCAACTACGCGTTTGCATTTTGCGAGGGACATGGAATTTGCTAAATGGCACGCCTCGAATTCTAAGGTTGAGTTAAAGCTAATTAAAACGAGGGCCACGCAATTGAGATTTTATTCGGCGCGGCACACCTCAATTCCATTTTAAAAGGATATTCAAACTAAAGCTTGGAGGGCCACAAACTATGAGTTATCTAATTATGGCTCACCTCAAATTATTGAAGGGAAATTGATCATATGAGCAAATAAAGAGACGGTTAATTTTAAGAAAAAGCCAAAAGTTAAAGGTAAAAAAAAGAAAATGGGCTAGGCATGAAGCCCAACAACTTGTCGTGGCTAGTAAGGCTGATCAGCTTTCCGTTCATATGGACTCGTGGTCCAGAGCCCATAGGATGGTCCAAAAACGTTAAGGACTAAAGGATGAACTAGTTCGAGTTTGAATCCCCATTCATACACAAACAGGCCACTGAACTTTCCATTTTTGATTAAAAAAAACAATTTTGATTCACAGTCTTCCCAGCATTCAAGAACTCATGTGGAAATTAGGCAATGCCCAGCTAGCATGTTACTGAAGTGATCGACCCGAAATTCAGACATTTTGTCCATAAGTTACCTCGAGCATGCAATATACAAAACCAAATTCTAATTAAACTTAACAACTTTGCTGAATAATCAGGCCCAAATAAGAGATCCAGACTCGCATTCATATGCTAAACACACACTGATAAACTAATTAATGAGATATTGTGGAGACTAAATGAAACAAACTCATCTTCTGAACCTTCATTTCCAAAACAAATAGTTCAATTTTATCCTAATCCCAATCTAACACATTCTCATGATGCTTACTCACATATTAAAACTATAAAAAAACCACTGAAACACTTAACTACATAGTCACATTGATAGCTTAACTTTAAACATACTCCTTTCAATAACACGAATACAAAAGCTGGCCTACATAACAAAACCTTTCATGCACATTTGATACCCCCACAGTGAACTACCAAGCTAATATTACTACATCAGTTCATTTTCAGAACAGACAGAAAGAAGTATAAGAAAATTAAGCTAAGCTAAACAATTTAGAAGGTGCAAAAACATTGAATAACAACTACATTAGTATAAATCTCTATTCAAGTGAACCAATCTTCATATTCATACATTTTCATACATTCGAAGGTGAGATGAGTACCTGAAATTGAAGGAACAAGTAAATAAAGAAGGATCAACATTTTGTATTTCAGCAGAGATTGACAGCAGCAACAAAACAACCCAGATTCAGTGATGAAACCACCGCATTAGTTCCAAATCCAATGGAACAGTAACTTCACAGTTCAAAACTTAGTAAAATGTAATTCAGCAAGCTAAAACCAGCTTCAAACACATAGCCAACTCGATAAACACCAAGATCTGACCTCACTGTCTAAACCTCAAACCATTTCAAAGTCTAGACAAAGGAAAAAAATGATTCAGAGAGTAAAAATTTTGAAGTGTAGAGCCAAGTCTCAATAGAACAGTAGGAGCTTTTCTTTTTCTGTATATTTCTCCCTTAGGTCTCTTAGCTCTTGGATTTTCTTTTTTTTTTCCAGCCTCAAGTAACTATGCCTTTATAGGCAAGTTACTAGGGCAACCAATATATGCTAGTTTTTTGCATTTTAGACCTCTCCTAACTTTCCTTTTGCTACTTAGCCCCTATTTTTTTGACTTGCTAACCAAGTTAAAGTCTAAAATTTCCTAGAAGACCCCTACTAGAGGCTTCTAAATCAATTACCCAAGATTCCCCTATCCTAAACTTCCTAAATTACCCCCAAGTTCCTTGAAATTACCCTCCTCTTACTTGGGTCAGGCTGGCTCAATGGCCTAGCTGGATTCCAAACCTGGGCCTGAACGGATGGACCTCTAATGCCCAGGTCTGCCTTACCCCAAACCCCAAGAAAGAAGTCTTAACCCACTACAGTGAAACAAACTCAAATCACACATTAATAAGAAAAACACACAGAAGTTTAACCAGTCGAATCCTAAAGTAGTTAGCCTGATTACACAAATTAAATAAAACCACCACTAAGTAACAAAAAAGAAACAGAAATCAAGAACCCGATTAAATTAATCTAACCCTGAAAATTAACAAACAGATCAAACCAAAGAAAAACAAAAGACTAACTTTACTGAGTCAAATTCCATAACAGAAAGAGAAATGAACCGATTATCAAAACTAATTAGGCTAAATTCGTGGTTAAGCTAATCATGCCAAAAAACAGAATAAACAAGGGAAATTAACACATAACAAAGCAATAAAGAGAGGGGACGGAGAAGAAATGAAAGTGAATTTGAACTAAAAAGAAGAAGAAATGCAGGAAAAGGAAAAGAAACTGGAAATACCTAAAATCGGACAGGCAAGCCTTGAAGTTATTCCTTGAGCCTCAGATTTTGAACGAAATGGGTCTTAATCATGTTTTTTCAGGTGAAAACACATGAATAAGATCAATTTCGACCTCAATCTTCAATAACTCGCACGATTTGAGTTTTTGAGGAATTAGGGTTTATCTTCGATTCAAGATTTGAGGCGTTCGGGGAGGATTCTGAGAGAACCATTTGTGGATTAGGGGAGAGGGAGGGGAGACGAAGTTGTGGTGTAAATTTGAAGGCTATGGAGACTTGCCGCCGTCGTGGGGCGATTTCGGCGGGCGGCGGAGACGGTGGGGAAAAATAGGGCGGCTAAGGTTTTGGGTCTCTAGGGTTTGGAGGTGAGATATGAGGCTAAGGGGGGGGGGGTAGGGGGCGTTTGGACATATTTATATTATTGACCCCCAGCTTCCCAGCCGTTGGATGAGAGAACCTCGACGGTTGGGATCATTTCTCAATTAAACGAGGTCGTTTTGGATGGGAGGGATCTGTACCGGTTCAGGGGTAGTCTGGGCCGGGTTGTGGGGATTTATTGGACGGGTTTTGGGTGGGTTTAGCTGAGTTTGATTTGGGCTTGACAATTTTAATTAACTTTAACCCAAATATAAAATCTGATCTCTCTTTTCTTTTCAAAATCTTTTCCTTTTTCCAAAATTAATTCTTTTTGTTGTTTTTCTTTTTTTTTTTCAAAATAATAATAAAAATCTAAATTAATTCCTAGAACATAATTGACCTAAATACACTAATTAAGCCTAAATGATAATTATCAAAATTAATTAACCAAACAATTAAGAGAAAAATTACTCCAAATTGAAATTTAGAATGAAAAATGCAAATTAACCTATTTTTGGTGATTTTATTTTATTTAAAACAAATTAATTACTAAACAATTATAAAAATGCAAAATTAACTCCTAAATGCACCTGCAACACCTTTGTTTTTGTATTTTTTATTAATTAAACAAAAATAAAAATGCACAGACAAATGCAAACAATTAACAGAAAATGCCCCGAAAATCCATAAAGTTGCAAATAATGAAAAGAAATTATTTTGTTTTGAAACTATGGGAGTAATTCATATAGGGCAAAAATCACGTGCTCACAAGGATCATCATACTAGCATTCTTTGATACGATCAAACAAGGAAGACCGAGAAACCACACACGCTAAGACCCGACTGGGCTCCGAAATATCCAACCTCACAAATCGATTGGCCAAGGCCTGAACATCAACTACGAGAGGTCTCTCCCCAACATGAATATATGCCAGACTGCCCATACTCACCGCCTTAGTACTCAAGGCATCGACCACTACATTGGCCTTCCCCGGATGGTACAATATAGTGATATCATAATCCTTTAGCAGTTCCAACCATCTTCACTGCCTCAAATTGAGATCCTTCTGCTTGAACAAGTGTTGGAGGCTACGATGATCAGTAAACACCTCACAAGATACACCATACAAATAATGCATCCAAATCTTCAACGCGTGAACAATGGCAGCCAACTCTAGATCATGAACGGGGTAGTTCTTCTCATGGGGCTTCAACTGACAAGAAGCACAAGCTATCACTCTACCCTCCTACATCAACACACACCCAATACAAACTCTCGAAGCATCACAATACACTATATATGAACCTGAAGCTGATGACAAGACTAACACTGGAGCTGTGGTCAAGGCAGTCTTGAGCTTCTGAAAGCTCGCCTCACACTCATCCGACCACATGAAAGGAGCACCTTTTTGAGTCAATTTGGCCAAGGGCCGATGCGATAGATGAGAATCCTTGAACAAACCGGTGATAATAACCCGCCAAGCCAAGAAAGCTATGAATCTTTCTGGCTGAGGTCGGTTTGGGACAACTCTGAACCACCTTTATCTTCTTCGGATCAACCTGAATACCCTCATTGGACACCACGTGCCCCAAGAAAGCCACTGAATTGAGCCAAAACTCACACTTGGAGAACTTTGCATAAAGCTTATCCTCCCTCAACCTCTGCAACACAACTCTCAAATGCTCTGCGTGCTCCTCCTGACTACACGAGTATACCAGAATATCATCAATGAATACAATAATGAATGAGTCGAGATAAGGCCGAAACACACTGTTCATCAAATGCATGAACGCTGTTGGGGCATTAGTTAGCCCAAAAGACATCACAAGGAACTCATAATGACCATATCGGGTCCTGAAAGCTGTCTTAAGAATGTCCGAGTCCCTGATCTTCAACTGGTGATATCCTGGACGGAGATCAATCTTGGAGAACACCCTCGCTCTCTAAAGATGGTCAAATAAATCATCAATACAAGGCAAAGGAAATTTGTTCTTGATTGTGACCTTGTTCAACTGCCTATATCAATGCACATCCTCATAGTGCCATCCTTCTTCTTTACAAATAGAACAGGCGCACCCCACGGCGACACGCTAGTCCGAATAAACCCCTTATCGAGGAGTTCCTGAAGCTGCTCCTTCAACTCCATTGGTGCCATATGATATGATGGAATAGAAATGGGCTGAGTGCCCAGCACCAAATCAATACCAAAATCAATATCCCTGTCCGGTGGCATGCCCGCCAGGTCTGCATGAAACCATCCGGAAAGTCCCTCATTACCGGAACTGAATCGATGGTAGGAGTCTTTGTACTGACATCCCTCATAAAGGCCAGATAAGAAAGACAACCCTTTCCAAACATCCGCTGGGCCTTCAAAAATGAAATCACTCTACTGGGAACATAATCTGTCAAACCTCGCCACTCAATTCGTGGTACACCCGGTATAGTCAATGTGACTGTCTTGGCATGACAGTCTAAAATAGCAAGACACGGAGATAACCATCCATGTCCAATATCACATTAAAATCAACCATACTAAGCAACATGAGATCCACTCGGGTATCCAAACCCCCAATAGTCACCACACACGACCGATATACACGATCCACAATAATAGTATCACCCACCGGAGTAGATACATGAATAGATGCAACTAGAGACTCGCAGGGCATATCCAAATAGTAAGCAAAATATGATGACACATATGAAAAAGTGGAACCAGGATCAAATAATACAGAGGCATCTTTGTGGCAAACTGAGACAATATATGTAATCACAACATCTAAAGCAATAGCATCTGGTCCAGCTGGGAGGGCATAGAAATGGGCCTGACCACCACCTGATCGACCTCCCCCTCTAGGGAGACCCCTACCTGACTGACCTCCACCTCGAGCTGACTGAGCGGGTGGGGAAGTAACTGGTGTTGAAGTCGAAGGCTGACTCCTCTACTGAGGTGAACCTTTCGTAAGACGGGGATAAAACCTCTTGATATGACCCAAATCTCCACAATCGAAGCAACCTCTCCCGACAAATAGCGGTAGGGACTGAAGGGAGCCCCGCTCACCGGGATGTCCATTAGAAGAACCATGCATAGATGAGCCCTAAATTGATGGTGCCTAAGTCGAACTCTGAGCTGTAAGGGCACTAAGAGATGAGTGACCCTGATGTGAACTGTGAGAACCGTGGCCATATGATCCACCATGGTGGCTCGAATGGGCTGGCTGAGCATATCTAAATGGATGGCCTCTACCGTGTTGAAACTGACCTGTCGAAGGAACACCACCAAAACTACGAGATCCCCGAGGCCTCTTGGCCTCCCTATCTACTCGCTCTTGGTGGCGAACTGACTTTGTCTCTCTAGCAATGTCAGCCACCTCCTCAAAAGAAGCACCAAACACCCTCTCTCTGGTCATAAGAATCTGTAAATGATAAGAGAGGCCATCCACAAATCTCCTAATCCTCTCCCTGTCTGTAGGAACCAACCAAATAACATGATGAGCTAACTGAGAGAACCTTACCTCGTACTGCGTCACAGTCATATCATCCTGACACAACTGCTCGAATTACCTACGCAGCTCCTCCCTGCGGGACTGCGGCACATACTTCTCCAGGAAGAGAGCGAAGAACTACTGCCCGGTAAAGGGCGCTGCACAAACAGGCCTACGCCTCTCATAAGCCTCCCACCAAGTGAAGGCAGCTCCAAAAAACTGAAAAGTAGTAAATGAGACCCCACTAGTCTTCAGAATACCCGCTGTACGTAATATCCTCTGACATTTGTCCAAGAAACCCTGGGCATCCTCGCCCTCTACACCACTAAAATTCGGAGGTTGAAGTCTACCAAACCTCTCCAATCGATGCTGCTCGTCATCAGGCATAACTTGAACTACATAATCCTGAGCGCGTGCAACTGGCTGGGATGTGGTGCCTCTGGTGTCTGCAGTCCCTAAACAACCTGCTCGGTGTATGGGCGACGACAGTCTGAGTGCCTCCCCTGTCCTGAGAAGTAACTGCTGTAGTAGTAACTGTGACCGCCTGAGCAAGACAGGTGCACATAGTCAGAATCTAAGCCAAGGTCTCCTAGAGACCCAGAATAAAAATAGGCACAGTCGGTGCCTGAGCTGGTGCTGCTGGAGCATCCCCCGCTGAAGCTTGATCATGAACTGGGGCGGCGCATAGATTTGCAGGTACTACCCTAGCTGCTGTACGGGATACACCCCTGCTCCTACCACGGCTTCGGCTGCGTCCTCGGCCTCTAGTGGCCCCAATTGGTGGTATTGGTGGTCGTCTATCCTGACCGGTAGCACGTGTCCTCACCATCTGTGAGAGAATAGAATAATAGAAGTTTAGTACCAGAATCAATAGATTCGTACGACAAGAATTCAAGAATGTGAAGTTTTTTTCCTAAAGGTTCTGCACCCACACCCCCCGAGGATAAGTATAGACGTCTCTATACTGATCTGCGAGACTCTACTAAACCTGCTCATAACTCGTGAGACCTATGTAACCTAGGCTCTGATACCAACATGTCACGACCAAAAAACTGACCCGCTCGTGATGGCGCCTTCGTGAAACTAGGCCAACCAATTTACTTCCAAATACTCCAGATTTCATTTAAAACTTAAGTAAAACCATGTTTTTGACAAAAATTCGATAAAAGATATAAAGAAAAATCTACAAAGCGGAAAATACAAGCCCGACCTCGGGTGTCACTAAGTCATAAGAAAAATACTACAACTGTTTGAAATAAACAAGACTACATAGTCTAAGAATAGCTAACAAATACACTAAGAGGAAGATAAGGAAGGAGAAGGCGGGACTACGATTGCCAGGAAGCTACCTCGCTATCTGCAAGGAAAAAGTCCACCACTGAAATGATTAGCAACCGCTACCATGACCTGAGATACCTGGATCTGGACACAAGGTGCAGTGGGAAACATGAGTACACCAACTTAGTAAGTAACAAGTCCAAACTATGGATTGACAGGTAGTGACGAACTAAACTTCAACAGGTAATATCATTAAACTGTACAGAAAAAGTAGACATGCTTGCAGTTCAAGTAAAAACTCAACAGTAAATAAATGAAGCCTAAACAGTACGCAGTATAAATCTCAGGAAATCTCTATGTACCAATGCACAGATAGCATGATCCGTGTACCTCCACTCACAAGTGCTCAACCACTCGGTACTGTATATGGCCATCCGGCCCAGGGAAGATCCATTCCGGAATATATACACATCACTAAACGCAGTCATCCAGTACTGAGGAAGGCCATTCCAGCCCTATAGAGAAGATCCATCTCCAAGTATAAATACTTCGGACAAGATCCATATCCAGGGAAGATCCATCCATCAATATCATCAACTACACTCACTGGGGGTGTGTTACAGAATCTGGAGGGGCTCCTACAGCCCAAGTGCTATCATAATCATCAACATAACCACTACGGTGTGTAGCCCGATCCCATATACTGTCACTCACAACCAGTCTTTTGGCCTCACTCAGTCATCACTCTCCATTCTCATATACACAGGCTCACAATATCATGATATTAGCCCGAACAATGATATAATGTGCCAAATAATAATAATCGATACTGAGGCATGATATATAATGCATGAACAGGACTGAGCACAGAATGTCGATGAAGATAATGATATGACAGCAAGAAACGACCTCTCGGGTCTCAACAGTATTGGCGTGAATCCCTAACAGGATATCTAGCATGTTTTCACAGCACATTTACTTAGTCACACAGTAGAAACACGGATATCAATAAGAAAGAGTTACTAAGCGGTGCCATGGAATGATATAGGCTTCAATTATCATAGTTATGGTTTGGATAGCTTCGTTAGGTGATTTGGTACTTAGGGGAATGATCGAAATATATTTTGGAGGTCCGGAGTAGATTTAGGCTTGAATTGGCGAAATTGGAATTTTGGCATTTTCCGGATGATAGTGGAAATTTTGATATAGGGGTCGAAATGGAATTCCAAAAGTTGGAGTAGGTCCGTTATGTCATTTATGACGTGTGTGCAAAATTTCAGGTCATTCAGACAAGGTTTGTTAGACTTTTTGATCGAAAGCGGAATTTGGAGGTTTTGGAATTCTTAAGTTTGAATTTGAGGTTGATTTGGTGTTTTAGTTTTGTTTCGAGTGATTCGAACACTCAACTAAGTTTGAATGAGGTTATAGGATGTGTTGGCATGTTTAGTTGAGGTCCTGAAGACCTCAGGATGGATCTGGATGGTTGACGGAGAGTTGGATTTTTAGAATTTTGCTGCAGATTTTATGCCTCTGTTATTTCCGCACCTGCGGATTGGGGACCACAGGTGCGACACCACAGATGCGTGGAATAGGCTGCAGAAGCGGAGTTTGGCCAGTTGAAGCTTGGCCGCAGATGCAGTGCATTGGGCGTATCTGCGGGACCGTAGGTGTGGTTCCTGGATGCAGATGGGCCCTGAGGGACTTAATTGAAAACCGCAGAAGCGGTTGGTTGACCGTAGAAGCAGTACCGCAGAAGCAGGTAAAAGCACCGCAGGTGCGGAATCCCTGGGTCAGAAAGTATATAAGTCCTCCTTCACTAAATTTGAGTTGTTTTCTACCATTTTTATCTTGGATTGAGGCATTTTGGGAGATTTTGAAGAGGGAGTTCAAGGGAACTTCATGGAGGTAAGATTCTTGGAACTAAAACTCATTTATATGGTGTTATTTCACTGATTAGACATGGAATCTATGGAAATTTTTGGTTAAAATTTGGGGAGTTAGGGCTTGAAATTGGAGACCTCGACGTAGGGATTTGAGGGGTCGTTTGCGGTCGGATTTTGGTATATTTGGTATGTATGAACTCGTGAGAGTGTAAGAATTCTCATTTTGTTATTTTTATCAGAATTCGAGACATGGGCTTTGGGGTCGGGTTTGGCCAATTTCGGGATTTTTGATGTAAATTGGTTATTTTCGAGTAGGCTTTGTTTCCTTAGCATATTTTGATGGTATGAACCTGATTTTGGTCAGATTTGAAGCATCTGGAGGCCAAGTCGAGAGGCAAAGGCATCGTGGGCTAGAGTTTGGACCGGATTGAGGTAAATAATGATTGTAAATGTTGTCATGAGGGTATGAAACCTCGTATTTCACATCGTTGTGCTACTTTAAGGTGACTCATACGCTAAATGACGAGTGTGAAGTCGTGCACCGTTGGGGGATTATGACTTGGTCCGTCCCGTATGACTGTTAAGTCATGTATTTGATTAAAACCTGTTTGATATCATTGTGTTTTGGAAATTATTACCATGTTTTGGTCTGAATACCATATTTGGGCCTCGTGCCAACTGTTTTGGACCCTTAGGGGCTTTTTACTACTATTCCTCACTGTTTTGACTTCATGTTTGTACTCAGTCATGATATACTTTACTCTTTTCATAACTCAGTCATATTTACTTTGTTTGATATTTTAAATGATATTTTGGGCTGAGCATCATGTTTTACTATTGCCCGAGTGGATTGAAAGGTTTTTGACTGAGTGAGGCCGAGGGCCTGTGTTGTGAGGATATTATGGGATTAGGCTGCACACAGCAGCGTGTTGTTATTGATTCATGATTATGAGGTCGAAAGACTGATTTGTTATGCCACGAGGTGGCTTGTTATTTGGCCGATGGCCTGTTTGATTATGCCACGAGATGGCTTGTTATAGCGCTTGGGCTGTAGGAACCCCTCCGGAGTCTGAACACCCCCAGTTAGCTCGGGTACCCAGTGTGAGTGATGTGATGTAGCCCGAGAGGCTATTGTTGTTTCATATTGTTGCCCGAGGGGCTGTTCTTGATCCATGTGTTGCCCGATGGGCAGTTCTTGATTCATGTTATGCCCTAGGGGCTGGATACGAGTGATTGTGAGGTAGCCTGAGGGGCTGGTTCTGTTGATATTATGCTCGAGGGGCGGTTTACGGTACATGTTTTTGCTGGGGGGCTGTTTACATTTCTATTATTTTTGCTCAGTATTTTATCAGTCATTTGAAACTATTGAAAGTTGTTTAAAAGGTTTTACTGAAACTGACTTTGATTTACGAAGTAAATTTCTGTACTATTTGGGAAATGTACTATTTTTGCTGCAGCGTTATGCCGTGGTTTATGTATTTTCTTACTGCTCAGCTTTTATTTACTTTTATTACTTACTGAGTTGGCATACTCATATTACTCATTGCACCTTGTGTGCAGATTCAAGTATTTCTGAACCCGGTAGCGGTTGTTATTGCTCAATGACAGAGTCATCGGAGTTAGCAAGGTAGCTGCCCGACATTTGCAACCCTGCTTTTCTCCCTCTTGTCTTCCTTAGATTATTTTTAGTGTATTTTCAGACTCTTCGTTGTATTCAGACCTTAGTAGATACTCGTGACTTGTGACAACTCGATGTTGGGCTTGTGTTTTTATTCTGCACTATTTATTTAGACTTACATTATGAGATTATTGGTTAATTAATGGCTTAAAAAGTGAATTTCATTGAATAATCTTTGATTCGGAAATTGTGTCGGCTGGCCTAGTTTCACGATAGGCGCCATCACGACCGGGTTGATTTTAGGGTCGTGATAAATTGGTATCAGAGCCTAGGTTAAATAGGTCTCATGAGTCATGAGCAGGTTTAGTAGAGTCCCGTGGATCGGTACGGAGACATTTGTACTTATCCTCGGGAGGCTGCAGAACCTTTAGGAAAACTCCACATTCTTGAATTCTTATCGTGTAACATTGATTCAACTTGAAATGTAACTCCTTGGATTCATTACACACATTCATGTGTATGCATAAGCGCTCAGTATCAGATGTGCATCAACGGCTTGTGATTCCTTGATCGAGGGGCGAGATGTGATCTCTATGTATTGATGTTAGTCCAGTCTGGAGGACTTGAGGCCGAGTTTTGCCTGTAGCTTGAGCACTGAGGTGTTGATTATGTGAATGCATGCTTTTGGATTTATATGTTCGATAGTGTCCCTATTAGTGGGAGTGATAACCGAATGGCTATGTGATAAGTATGATGTGACAGTGAGAGGTGTCCATATGATTTGAATGTGACGAGAAGGGGCTGCTTGAAGGTAAAAAGAAATGTCTGGTGCTTAATTTCCATCGTGATTTGATATATAGCCAGAATTGTGTGCATGTTAAAGGATCTTTTCATGTTGTCTAGTTGGGGAGTAGAGTAGATTTCATGTTACGATATGAGTTCAGACTTAGGAAAATTAAGTGAGTGTGTGATGTTTATGACGGTGGAAGAGTATAAAGAGGTGTTAGTTTGAGGCGAAGCAGGTGGGTTATCTCCTGCGGAGTGTTCTAAAGTTGTGTGATCCCTATGTTGTTTTGTAGCGGGATCTCTATTACCAGTGAAATATATGTGTTACAATTTGAATTTGGATCGCTTGAGAGTGGGCTTGTCTGTTACGAGGATGAATACGGGATTTGCAGATGATTTGAAGTACTAGAGGGTTTGTATTGCACGAGCTTATGAAGGATTTAGTTTAATCTCACCAAGGTATTATGGCAGTAGTAGAGTATGGGCATTGTAAGTTCTGTGTGTTTTGACCTATGGCTTTGAGTCAAGTGGGGGAGTTCGCTATTGATGAGTTGATGGCATAGTGATGTGTTGTATTGGTTTCAGTTTGATGTATACTAGTGAATCAGTTGTGGCTTGCAGGGGTTAAGATTGAGGATGGTTCGATTAAAGGAAATTTTAATAAAGGTTATGTTATGCTTCATGGGTGTATGAGAATAACGGAATGATTTGAGTTGTTATTGGTAAAGGATGTACGGGTGCATAGAGCAGGAATTTGTTTGGTTGCATTAAGGTCGGTTACTTCCATAGATGTTGTTGTTCTAATGAGGCACAAGTCGTTTGGTTCATTTGATCTGTCTAATTGAAACCTGCGTAGAGTGGATGACTCCCGAGAATGGTTTTGAAGGATTTAAGGTTTACATGTAGTAAATGGAAATTTTCAGGATGTACATTTGGCTAGGAACGGGGGTTTACATTGGAGGGTGTCAAGACTTGTAGCATTTCTATATCATTATGGATTTTACACATCAGTATTAGGAAGGTGAAGGTAATGGCTTTAGATTCGTAGGAAGTCTCTTCAGGGTAAGTATTTCGAATGTGGTGCTTTTGGGGATATTTGAGAGAGTAGTCAGTGGCTTATGAACTTTAGGACAATGTGGTGTTATACTTGAGTCTCGTGTGGTGAGTCTGGGTCGAGGATTGTGATAAGATAACAAGAAGAAGTATCAAGTTGAAGGTAAATTCGAAGAAACTTGAATAGATGAGATAGCTTGGTAGTAGGTCGAATCAGCATGGTAAAAGATATGATTAGTTCTTTGGGTGCTTATGGGGTAATGAGTTTCGACAGGTGTTTCGCGGCAATGCTCTTGGGTTTAGTGACCTGCGTAGCTTGGTTGAGTTAGAAGGATTCAGTCCTGACGGTTTTGTTTGGTGCAAATGAAATTTAGAGAGTTCTTGATGGTTTCTACCACGGTGAGAGATGTATATTTTCTACGGGTGTGAAGAGCATGTGATGTATAGTAATTTTATTCTAGATGTGATCAAATGGAAAGTTCTTGGCTAGTTGAGTACGTAGCTGCTTGTGGCTCGGAAGGGGTTATGAAGTTATCATATTTGTCATAGGATGACATGGTATATGCGGTATGTTATGTAGGGTTGAAATTTGCATATGTAGGGTCACGATTCAGTTCTGGAAGGAAGGGTCATAAATTCTTAGACAGCATGGGCAGTTTCAGATGACTAGGCAAATGATATTGCTAATTTGTGTGGCTTGATGAGGGCATACGTTTTAGAAAGGGAAATGTGATTGAGTTAATAATACATCATTTGTATTGTGGCTCTCTCTTATTGGATCGACTGCTGATATTTGAGTTTGCTTGGTGGCATAGAAGAATTTTTGGAGTATCTCTCGTGGAATGATTAGGTATTAGAGGTATGGTATGTATTCGAATGGCAAAATTGGGACCAGATATGGTTATTCGTGTGCTATATGGATTTGGAGACTGGAGTTCTCATAAACAGGTTATATTATGGTTGTGGGTCGCATGTATCGGCCTTGTGTGGTGACTATCGGGGTTTTGGAGACCCGAGTGGATCCTTTATTGCTTGGTATGTTAGATTTTGATGTGATATTAGGTATAGAATGGTTGTCTCTATGTCGTGTTATTCTAGACTATTGCGCTAAGACGACTATGTTGGCTATGCCAGGGATGCCACGAATTGAGTGGCGAGGTTCGACGGATTATGTTCCCAGTAGGGTGATTTCATTTTTAAGACCCATCGGATAGTTGGGAAGGATTGTCTTTCTTATTTGGCCTTCGTGAGTGATGTCGGTGTAGAGACTCCTACCATTGATTCAGTTCCAGTGGTGAGGGACTTTTCCGGGTGTTTTTTCTGCTGTCGAGCATGTTGCCGGACATGGTTATTGATTTGGTGTCGGGCACCGTATCGTGTGGCACCGGCGGAGTTAAAGGAGTTGAATGAGAAACTTCAGGAACTCCTTGATAAGGGGTTCATTAGTAGACCTATATGGATGTGTGTTCTGCATTGAGACGGCTTTGTTGACTCCGAGTTGCTATTGTTGAGGGATGTGTTGATTCAGTTGTTATTGAGCTTATTAGTGTTCTGGGTGATCTATGAGTTACTTTCCGTGTTGTGAGGCGTTATGATTTGTTGGTTATAGTCACACATGGTACGGTTCTATTTGGGCCGCATAGTGGAATTCAAGCGGAAAGAGTATTGGGTATTGCTCGGTGGATGGCATATTAGTTATGTCCTTTCGGGCTTGTGTGGTGTATGTCATGTGCTTCGCCGTGGTTATGATGATTTGCTTTTGGTATTAGAAATAAAATTGCGTGTGGTTGTTAATTTTGAGCATAGTGACTCGAGGTATTTCATGGGGACCAGTATTTGGATGAAGTTGCGCATTGGAGCAAAATTATATAGAGGTATGATCCTTCGGGATAGATTCGTGTGTTATGGTTCTATGATGTGTGATGGGTTCTCAGCATTGTGTTGTGGTGGTACTGGTGAGCTTGCAGTACAACTCTCTCATTTGAGTCATTTTCTATGATTTGAGTACGATCGGATTGTTGCTTATTGGTGCGCGGATTGCACGAGTTGTGGCTTTAGATTGCGTGGATGTTCCATGTCAGCAGAGTAGTCATGTTGGATGAGATAGGTCATTCGACCTCGGTTGAATACTATCGGATTCGATTTCCGCAGGTTGGAAGGATAATATCGGGTTTCAGCTTAGAAATTTTCTATAGTCCTTGCCGGAGGAGAGGGAACTCTATGACGGGTTGATCTGAAGAATGGTTATGATTTCTGCATGTTTCTTTCATCATTGGCAGTATACAAAAGTGTTGGAATGAGGCTTTGATTGATAAGAGGTTTAATATCGGTATTTAGTTGTTTTGAGCAATTGCTCTGATTAGAAGTTATCTCTACGAGTGTCTGAGTTATGTGGTATATCATGAAATTACATCTAGGATACGGATATGGTTAATGCAGCTTGTTCGGACTTATTCATTGTGTAGATGTGAGATTTTGATCTTATAGATAATTTCGGAAGTGGAAATTTGGTTCTAAGGTTAATCGACAAGGTTGGATTGTGAAATTTCAGTTATGTTGTGTTATCGGACTTATATGGGATAGAGTGACGTGGGATCACCCCCAAGTATGTGCATAGTAAGGATATACAACAATTTGTTGGCTTTTGGAACAACTCTAGGCACGTTCGAGGATGAACGTATGTTTAAGTGGGG
Source organism: Nicotiana tabacum (assembly GCF_000715075.1). Lineage (NCBI taxonomy): Eukaryota > Viridiplantae > Streptophyta > Magnoliopsida > Solanales > Solanaceae > Nicotiana > Nicotiana tabacum. Next base: position 8,511,009 of record NC_134089.1, read on the forward strand.
GAGAATGTAACGACTCGATCGGTCGTTCTAAGAGTTTTAGCCCTGTTTCCCCTATTTCTGCTTCATTTTGTGTGGTTAAGCTCTTTTATGTTGTGTTGAGTTGATTGGCTCGGGTTCAGAATGATTGTAGAGAGAAATGAGACACTTAGTCTCTTAAGTTAATTATAAAGTTGGAAGAGTCAACCGGAAGTTGACTTATGTGTAAATGATCTCGAAACTTGGTTTTTATGGTTTGGATAGCTTCGTTAGGTGATTTGGGACTTAGGGGCGTGATCGGAATGTATTTTGGAGGTCCGGAGTAGATTTAGGCTTGAATTGGCGAAATTGGAATTTTGGCATTTGCCGATTGATAGTGGAAATTTTGATATAGGGGTCGGAATGGAATTGCGGAAGTTGGAGTATGTCCGTTGTGTCATTTGTGATGTGTATGCAAAATTTCAGGTCATTCGGACGAGGTTTGATAGACTTTTTGATCAAAAGCGGAATTTGAAAGTTTTGGAATTCTTACAATTGAATTCGAGGTTGATTTAGTGTTTTAATGTTGTTTTGAGTGATTCAAAGGCTCGACTAAGTTTGAATGAGGTTATGAGATGTGTTGGAATGTTTTGTTATGGTGCCGAGGGCCTCGGGATGGATTTGGATGGTTGACGGAGAGTTGGATTTTTGGAGTTGTGCTGCAGATTTTCTGCCTCTGTTTTTTCCGCACCTACGGATTGGGGATCATAGGTGCGGCACCGCAGATGCATGGAGTAGGCCACAGAAGCGGAGTTTGCCAGTTAAAGATTGGCCGCAAAAGCAGTTGGTTGACCGCAGAAGCGGGTAAAAGCACCGCAGGGGCGGAATCCCTAGGTCAGAAAGTATATAAGTCCTACTTCGCGAAATTTCAGTTGTTTTCCACCATTTTTATCCGAGATTGAGGCATTTTGGGAGATTTTAAAGAGGGAATTTAAGAGAAATTCGTGGAGGTAAGATTCTTGGAACTAAAACTCGTTTATACGGTGTTATTTCACTGATTAGACATGGAAACTATGGAAAGTTTTAGTTAAAATTTGGGGAGTTAGGGCTTGAAATTGGAGACCTCGACGTAGGGATTTGAGGGGTCGTTTGTGGTCGTATTTTGGTATATTTGGTATGTATGAACTCGTGAGAGTGTAAGGATTCTAGTTTTGTGATTTTTATCAGAATTCAAGATGTGGGCCCGGGGGTCGGATTTGGCCAATTTCAGGATTTTTGATGTAAATTGGTTATTTTCGAGTGAGCTTTGTTCCCTTAGCATATTTTGATGGTATGAACCTGATTTTGGTCAGATTTGGAGCATCCGGAGGCCGAGACGAGAGGAAAAGGCATCGTGGGCTAGAGTTTGGACCGGATTGAGGTAAGTAATGATTGTAAATGTTGTCATGAGGGTATGAAACCCCGGATTTCACATCGTTGTGCTACTTTGAGGTAACACTCACGCTAGATGACGAGCGTGGGGTCGTGCACCATTGGGGGATTGTGACTTGGTCCGTCTCGTACGATTGTTAAGTTGCGTATTTGATTAAAACCTATTTGATATCATTGCGTTTTGGAAATTATTACCATGTTTTGGTCTGAATGTCGTATTTGGGCCTCGTGCCAACTATTTTGGACCTTTAGGGGCTTTTTACTACTATTCCTCACTGTTTTGACTTCATGTTTGTACTCAGTCATGCTGTACTTTACTATTTTCATAACTCAGCCATATTTACTCTGTTTGATATTTTAAATGATATTTTGGACTGAGCATCATGTTTTACTATTGCCCGAGTGGCTTGAGAGGTTTTTGATTGAGTGAGGCCGAGGGCTTGTGTTGTGAGAATATTATGGGATCAGGCTGCGCGTCGCAGCATGTTGTTACTGATTCATGATTATGAGGCCGAGGTCCTGATTTGTTATGCCACGAGGTGGCTTGTTATGAGGCCGAGGGCCTGTTTGATTATGCCACGAGATGGCTTGTTATAGCGCTTGGGCTCTATGAGCCCCTCCGGAGTCTGAACACCCCTAGTGAGCGCGGGTACCCAATGTGAGTGATGTGATGTAGCCCGATGGGCTGTTGTTGTTTCATATTGTTGCATGAGGGGCTATTCTTGATCCATGTATTGCCTGAGGGGCGGTTCTTGATTCATGTTATGCCCGAGGGGCTGGATACGAGTGATTGTGAGGTAGCCCAAGGGGCTGGTTCTGTTGCCGAGGGGCAATTTACGGTACATGTTTTTGCCCGAGGGGCTATTTACATTTCTATTATTTTTGCTCACAGTTTTATCACTCATTTGAAACTATTGAAAGTTGTTTTAAAAGGTTTTACTGAAACTGAGTTTGATTTACGAAGTAAATAATTTCTGTACTGTTTTTGGAAATGTACTGCATTTGCTGCAGCATATGGCATGGTTTACGTGTTTTCTTACTGCTCAACTTTCATGTACTTTTATTACTTACTGAGTTGGCGTACTCACATTACTCCCTACACCTTATGTGCAGATTGAGGTATTTCTGAACTCGGTAACGGGTGTTGATTGCTCAGTGGCAAACTCATCGGAGTTAGCAAGGTAGCTGCCCGATGTTCGCAGCCCTGCTCTTCTCCCTCTTGTCTTCCTTAGACTGTTTTAGTGTATTTTCAGACTCTTCATTGTATTCAGACCTTAGTAGATGCTCGTGACTTGTGACACCCCGATGTTGGGCTTGTGTTTTCTTTCTGCACTGTTCATTTAGACTTACATTATGAGATTATTGGTTAATTAATGGCTTACAAAATGACTTTCATTGCATAATGGTTGATTCAGTAATTGTGTCAGCTGACCTATTTTCACGATAGGCGCCATCACGACCGGTTTGGTTTTAGGGCCGTGACATAACTTAGATGCGCAATAGATCTAAGTAAATGCAGTTGGAGCAGAGAAAGAATAAATATCAAATGATTGTGGAATCTTTGAGCAACGTTATTCTTGTATTTACTCTCAGATGAATCTTTTACAAAGTGTTCTTTTGTTTTTTTCCTGAATGCCCTTTTCCTTACTCACTCTTCCTATTTATAAGGGACAATCCCCCATGAAACCATAAAAGTACAATCATAAAGAATATTAAAAAAATATATTCTCACTGTCTCTTACTAAGCTCACACTACTGCTGACGTTTTATTTCGACTGACCGCTATTGGTTGTCATTCTTCACCACGACGACCATCACATGACGCGTCGTGATAACCTTGTTCCTCTTCCTATTCGGTGACTTTCGTAGTTTCCAAATTCGGACCCATACAGTTAGTCCCTTCGCTTTTTGAGGTTGTGACCCTGCACGCCCTTAATAATCGGACATCGCCTATTTTTGTTTGAGAATTTGGCTGTCAAATTATGCCGGTTTTGGAAAAGGTCGAGAGAGCAACGTGTTTCATGGAACTCTTGTCGGTGCAACTTATCAAGATGTGACGTCACTCCCACGTGCGTCATCATTATGTACCTTCCCGAGACAACGACTGATTGCTTGTCGCTTTGGTTTTAACGCGATTGGCATCCTTTCGCTTCGATTCTCATGCCATCTAACCATATAAATAGGTGAAGGTTTTGTTTTTTTCTGAAAACTTTTAGCCATCTCCTTTCTCGTGTATATATTGCTTCCTTTGATCAACTCTTATCGGCTCCTTTAACTCGGCTTTCGTGTTCTTCTGATCTCCTCTTTTCCGTTCAATCGCCACTCTTCATTTCTCATTTCACCAATATATCTTATGTTATCAAGGTGCCAAAACACACCGATCATATGAAGAAATCTCCGATGCCACTCCGTTATCCATGGCGCCTTCTCCCGATGAGGAGGATATGGCAGTTGAGGAAGGGGATAGTGTTCCTACTGTAGAGGAAATACTCCAAAGAAACCCTATGTCCCGGAATGACTTTCTTAAAGAGCCTGCCTCTTTCCCTGTTCTGGAGATCTCTAAAACTAAGCAGGCTCACACAGATTACCTTCGGTCTACGTACCATATTCCTCCTTAAGTAGAGATGGTTCCGGCTGGGAGGGACTTTGTGGAGGTCCACAGACCGGTATATTGCATTTTTATGTATATCCCTTTGTGATCGGCCACTCCTTCCCTCTTCTTCCATTAGCGGAGGAATTCTGTCAGTTCTATGAGGTCTGCCCGGCGCAGCTATCTCCATATACGTACAAGATATTTCTGGTATTGACGAAGTATGCGGAGTTGGCGGGGTGTGAAGTTGGCTTTCATCACCTTTTGCACTTGTTTTCCCTAGTTTTCACAGGGGTACTGTGGTGCATTTGAGGCACCATGGGACCAAAGGGCTGGTGGTTGGAACTGATGACCGGGCGAGCTATTAATTTTGGCACAAGTATTTCTTTATTTAGAACCGAGCATCTAGTGTCGGACCCCGCTGGATTCCCAGAATGATGGAATCACAACCGTAGGTGTTGGTATTTGTAGTTTATTTTCGTTCTTTCCAACTTTGTGCTTATTTTCGGTATCGAGGACTGGGTAGCCCGTTTACTACCTTATGCGGTGGAGGCTCGAGATTAGCCCGCTTTTATGAAACGTTTTGGGCCGAAGGTTACATCCAGCAAATGTTTTTATGTTTTAACCTTTGGCTGTTTGTCACTGTTTATTGATACAACTCCTTATGGTGATAGGCCGTAGGGTTTCTAGGAAGACGGCCCCAGTCCCTGCATTTTTCCAGGCCATCGCATCAGCAGGGATGCAATTTACCTTGGCTGAGTCTATCCAAGGGGGCCGTGCTCAACCCGTACAGGCCAGGGACTCTTCTCGTGACATGATTGTTCGGGATGAGATCTCCTCCCAACTAGTCTATCACCTCGTTGAGGAGCCCTCCAATGGGGACGAATCTTCGTCGAGAGAAAGGAAGAGGGTAGAACTCGCGAATGACGTTGCCACTAATGCTAGAAAGAGCGGAACTGGTGCATCGGGGACGGAACCGTGCCTGTTTTATGGCGGATGCCATTTTGGAAGGAAAGTCCTCCTGGACCGAAGGAATGTACCAAGGAGGGGGATCTGTGTGCTCCGCCGAGGGTGGCGCATCATCCGCCATTGGAGGAGGCATACGTGCCGAGGGCAACAGTTTGAGTTCAGACGTCGACCCAGAAGATATACGGGAGGTCTTGGAATGTTATACTCGGGTAGAAGTAAGGACGGAGGGTTCTGCTCGACATATTGTCATCCCTGGACATTACGACTTATTGTCGAACTATGAGCAGGCAGCGTCGGTGTGTGCCCCTTTGTGCGCTGCTTTTGAGAGTGCAACACTTAAGGCGATAAGCGATGCAGAGTTGTCACGGAGCGTTTTAGGCATGGCTCTGCGGGTAAATACTTCTCTATTTTCTTTTTGTTTTTGGATCTGTTTCGTATCCTTAGCCCATTCTTTGTTTTGACTTTGCTTTTCATGCTAGACCCTCATCATGGAGATCGAGCATGAACGTAGTGATAGGCGGAGGACGATTGTTTTTGGGAAGATGTCCACCAAATATCATGAATACTGCACTAAGCATCATGCGTTGGCCGATCTCTTTACTTAGGACAATGACTTTCAGCTGTTCCGTGACGGGCTTAAGCAGAAGGAGAGTCAATTGGCGCGGAAGGTCGAAGAGCTGAGAAAGCGAGATGAGGACCTGATAAAGGACATTGCCCATTGTAGTGAACTTGAGGCAGATCTTAAGGCCAAGAAAGATGAGCTCGAGCTGAGTAAGGGGGTGATGGCCGAGAATGCCGACCTCTAAGCGAAGGTGGACGACTTAATTGATGAGCTCGATAGAAAGGTGGCGGAGGTCATTGACCTTAAAGGTGAGTTGAGTGCAAATGCTGATGGATTTGCTCATGTTGAAAGGGATAGGGCAACTGGCATTTCTGAGGCAGCGACTCTAGAAGATGCCCTTCGTGTTTGTATATCAGAATGGGATAAGGAGGTGGAGACATCTACGCTTAAGGTGGTGAGATTTGAGGGGCGTATCCATGATCTAGAGGCAGATTTGTCCGCATTAAACGAACAAGTTGTTGCTTTGAAGGCGGAGGACGTGCGATGACAGTCGCAGCCCTCTACATCCCATACTTCGGGCGACCCTATCGTGCCTCGAGAATTATATGAGCTATGGGTTCATGCAGAAGCCCCGCTTGACGTATATAAGTCTCTTCATGCTGATGGGAAAGTGTCTGAGGCAGAACTCCGAGAGGTGTGTTAAAGCACGTGTCGCTCGAAAGGCATGTGGTTATGACCCCGGCATGCCTGGGAGAGACGATGTCGATTATAACAATACGGACAAACTCACCTCTGATTCTTGGTACAATGAGGAGTATGCCACGAGGGGTCATGTGGTGTAGGACTTGGTCGTATTTATTTTTGTTTTGCCATTTTTGTGGGGGCGTCCTTGAGCCCTTTGTAATTTTTTTTGTAATATATCAGTTGTAATGGAGCAGTTACTTTTTATTGTGTACCTCTGAATTGTTTTCTTGTTCTGTGTTTTGTGTTTGTTTATTATAACCTTTGTTGTAGTCACGCTATTTCGGGTTGTCGAAATGTTAACCCCTTGCATTTTGAGCGAGATCGAGCCCTTGTCTTTGGCGGCGGCTTTTTTCTGTAAGGGATGTTACTTTCGAGCAAATGTCGAAGTGTTATCCCATCGTGGCTCAAGTGATGTCGAACTGTTTTCTTTAATAACGGCCTTAGCCATAGGGATGTTATTTTCGAGCTAATGTCGAAGTTTTATCCCGTCGTAGCTTGAACGAAGTCAAACTCTTCATTTTGGCGATGGCCTTTGGCCGTAAGAGTGTTATTTTGAGATGGTCGAAATGTTAACCCCTAGTAGTTCGAACGAAGTCTAACTCTTCATTTTGGCGATGGCCCTTGGCCGTAGGGGTGTTATTTCGAGCTTGGTTGAAATGTTAACCCGTCGTAGTTCAAATTTGGCGATGGCCCTTAACCGTAAGGGTGTTATTTTGAGCTTGGTCGAAATGATAACCCATCATAGTTCGAACGAAGTCAAACTCTTCATTTTGGCGATGACACTTGGCCATAGGGGTGTTATTTCAAGCTTGGTCGAAATGTTAGCCCGTCGTAGTTCGAAAAAAATCGAACTCTTTATTTTGGCAATGGCCCTTGGCTGTAGGGATGTTATTTCGAGCTTGGTCGAAATGTTAACCCGTCGTAGTTCGAACGAAGTCGAACTCTTTTTTGGAATGGCCTTTGGCCGTAGGGGTGTTATTTCGAGCTTGGTCGAAATGTTAACTCGTCGTAGTTCGACCGAAGTCAAACTCTTCATTCTAGAGATAGCCCTTGTCCGTAGGGGTATTATTTTGAGCTTGGTCAAAATGTTAACCTGTCGTAGTCCGATCGAAGTCGAATTCTTCATTTTGAACGGAGATCAATGTAGAGTGAAATATTTAAGTAAAATGTTGCTTTATTTCATTTATTAGGGTATTGTACATGTCAGTTTCATTCACATTGGAGAAGTTTCCTTGTATCTAGTCCCTTCATCGTTCGACCTGGAGATATTATCGGTAGGCGGGGCGATGAATTATACTTTGAACTTCGAGACGTCCCCCTCGTCGCCTCGTTAAAAACCTCCCTGAGAAAACCCGATTGGGAAAAAACCTGGGTGAGGGAAAATGAGTACGATTTAGGTGGCGTCATTTTTCAGAAGTGGATATATTTGAGGTAGGCGACATTCCAGTTGTTCTGTAGCAGTTTTACTTCCATTGTTTCTAGTTGGAATGCCACTTTGCTTGCCGCCGCTGTGATTTTATATGGTCCGTCCCAGTTGGTTCCCAATTTTCCTTCTTTTGGGTCTTTTGCCGCTTGTGTTTTGGCCTTGAGGACATAGTCTCCGACTTTGAGCGGACGTATTTTGGCTTTCTTGTTGTAGTACCTTTCTGCCTGTTGTTTTTGGGCTACCATTGTTACACGAGCCATATATCTTCGTTCCTCTACTTCGTCGAGGTCCTGTATTTTATTTTCGTTGTTTCTTGGTCCACTTTCGTTGGGGTATCTTAGGATAGGTTCTCCGACTTCAACGGGTATAAAGGCGTCAGTCCCGTAGACTAATGAGTATGGCATTTCACCTTTGCTAGTCTTCGACATGGTGCGGTAGGCCCATAATACTTTCGGTAGCAGTTCCGGCCACAGTCCCTTGGAGTCCTCGAGTTTCTTCTTTAGTATATTCAATACTGTTTTGTTGGAGGATTCTGCCTGACCGTTGCCAGCTGGATGGTATGACGTGGAGAGTATTCGCTTGATGCGCCATTTGTCGAAGAACTTGGTCATCTTTTTTTCGACGAATTGAGGTCCATTGTCGCAGCTGATTTCTTTGGGGATGCCAAAACGACATATGATATTTTTCCATATGAAGGTGATGACTTCCTGTTCACACATTTGGGCGAACGCTCCTGCTTCCACCCATTTGGAAAAGTAGTCAGTTAACACTAAAAGGAAGTGTGTTTTACCTTGACCCATCGGGAGAGGTCCAACAATGTCCATTCCCCATTTGATGAACGACCATGGCGAAGTGACAGAGTGTAGGAGCTCGCCCGCTTGGTGTATCATTGGTGCGTACTTTTGGCATTGCTCACACTTCTTGACGTATTCCGCTGCTTCTTTTTTCATAGTGGGCCAGTAGTATCCTACCCGAATGAGGCATCTAACGAGGGACCGGTTGCTTGTGTGGGCACCGCAGTGACCTTCGTGTACTTCTTCGAGAACAAGCATTGTTTGATTTGGTCCCAGGCATTTAGACAAAGGACCGCCGAATGTCCTTTTTTAAAGATCGTTATTTCTGAGACTGTACCTAGCTACCTGCATTCGAAGCTTTTTGGCTTCTTTTTTATTTTGTGGGAGTGTTCCTTCCTGCAAGTATGTCATGATACGGTTGTGCTAATCCCAAGTTAAATTTATGGAATGTACCTCTACTTGGTCTATTGACGAGTGGAGGAGGGTGACCACGTTTTCCTTGGTGATGTTTTTGGTTGTTGCTGCTAGTTTGGCAAGGCCATCTACTTCGATGTTTTGCGCCCAAAGTATCTGATCGAGTTGACATTCGTCGAATTCTGGCAGTAGCTTATGGATTTCTGCTTTGTATTTCTGTAGCCTTTGTTCCTTGATTTGTAAAGTCCCAGTAACTTGATTAATGACGAGTTGCGAGTCGCACTTGAGGACGACTCGTCGTGCACCACATTTGAGGGCCAGTTTCAATCCTGCAATTACGGACTCATACTCGGCCTCGTTGTTAGTCATATCGGGGCACCGTATAGATTGATGAATTACTTCGCCTGTAGGGACTTCAAGTATGAGTCCCAGTCCAGGTCCCAGTGCATTAGATGCGTCGTCGGTATAGAGGACCCAGAGGTCGGGTTGCCCAGAAGAGGTGAAAAACGCTTCTTGCTCGACCTCAGACAGTATTTCGACACTAAAGTCGGCGAGTACCTGTGATTTTATCGCTATTCGCGGATGATAGGAGATATCATGCTCGCTTAATTCTATGGCCCATTTGGCCAATCTTCCCGACAACTCGGCCTTATGTAAGATACTTTTAAGGGGAAAGGTCGTCACCAAGCTTTCGTGAAGCTACGGCCAACGCCAGAACCAGTTTCTCGAGGTGGGGGTACTTCATTTCAGCATCAATCAAGGTTTTGCTAATATAATAAATCGGGAATTATGTACCTTTGTTTTCGCGAACCAGAACTGCACTTACTGCGACCTCTGAGACACCTAGGTAGATCAGAAGGCGTTCGTCGGGGTCTGCTTTAGCGAGTAGTGGCGGTGAGGACAAGTATGCTTTTAACTTTCTCAGGGCCTCGATGCAACCTGAATTCTACTGAATCCCATTGTCCTTCCTCAGTACGTTAAAGAATTTATGGCATCTATCGGATGATCACGAGATATACCTTGACAGGGCGGCTATCTGGCCCATCAATTTTTGCTGGTTAGTATTTCGAGTATTCCTTCGATGGCTTTGATCTGGTCTAGATTGACCTCGATGCCTCTCTGTGATACCAAGAAACCGAGGAATTTGCTCGAGGTTACGTCGAAGGTGCATTTTTTGGGATTTAGCTTTATTCCATGCCGCCTTAATATGCTGAAGGCCTTTGTAAGGTGGTCAATGTGGTCCTATTTCCTTTTGGATTTGACCAGCATATCGTCGATGTAAACCTCCATCATCTTGACAAGTTGGTTTTTAAACATTTTGGTGACTAATCTTTGGTATGTTGCCCCCGTATTATTCAATCCGAACAGTGTGACTCTATAGCAGTATGTTCCTTGGTGGGTGATGAAAGTGGTTTTTTCCTGGTCTTCCTCCTCCATGAGGATTTGGCTGTAACCCGAATACGCATCCAGAAAGCTTAGCAGTTCGTGCCCTACTGTTGCATCGATGAGTTGGTCGATATGGGGCAGTGTAAAGGAATCTTTCGGGCAGGCCTTATTTAGGTCTATGGAATCAACGCACATCCGCCATTTTCCATTTTTGTTTTTTACCATATTCGCGACCCATTAGGGATATTTTGATTCTCGGATAGAATCGTTGATGAGTAGCTTATCGACTTTAGCGCTGACGACCTTATTTATTGTGGCATTAAATTTTCTCCTCATCTATCGCACCTGCGGATATAGCGGGTCGACGTTCAGCTTATGCGTAGCGATGTCTTTCGGAATGCCTGACATATCTGAATGGGAGAAGGCAAACATGTCGGCATTGTTAGTTAAAAATTTATGGAATATACCTGGTTCTGAGAGATTGTGTCAGATATAGGCCCTTTTTATGCTATCGTTGTTGTCTAGTTGGACGGGGCCGAGATCCTCGATGGTTGACTCAGCAGCCTCTACGATGTTAAGATCTTTGATAACGTACGTTTGTGCGTCGGGTTTGGTTCTTGACGTTGCTAATTGCTATGCTTTTGCGTTTGCTTTAGTTATTGGGTGTGTGCGCAATCTTGGGCGATACGATAACATTCTTGCGCGATGCATTATTCGCCTCGTATGCTGAATATTCCCCATGAAGTAGGGAACTTGATTACCTGGTAGAGACTTGACGGGATGGCTCGCATGGCGTATATATATAGTCGCCCTATAATGGCGTTGTAGGCTGTGTCTTGGTCCATGATGTGAAATGTTGTTTCCAGGGTGACTCCCCCGGCTAGGACGGGTAGCATTATTTCTCCTAAAGTTCATTTGACTATATTATTAAAACCCGTTAGTGTTATGCAACGCGGTATTATTTTACTTTCGAGCCCCATCTGTGCGAGGACTCGAGGATGGATAATACACGCGCCGCTTCCGTTGTCCACCATTATTCTTTTCACATCAGTATCTGCAACACGTAAAGTAATAACTAAAGCATCATAGTGAGGGAAATACAAACCGTCGGTATCTAACTTATCGAAGACGATACTATCTTCGAGGTTGTCATACCATTCGTGTGTGATCAACCATTTGAGTTTGTGTGTATTGGTGAATTTCACATGGTTGATTTCTGTCCCGTCACCTCCACCGATGATCATTTGTATGGTGCGAGCGGGAGAAGGTGGTTTTGGAGGTCCCTGGGGTTGCTCGCGTTTGCGGGCAAAATTGGCTCACCTTCGATCGCTCATCAGTTCTCTCAGGTGTCCCTGATTTAGCATCCTCACCGCCTCCTGCCGCAAACCTATGCAGTCCTCGATTTTATGGCCCCATTCCTGGTGAAATTCGCAGAGGGCATTTGATTTCCGAGTACTTGGATCGGACTTCATCTTCTGTGGCCATTGTACCTTCGTGCCGAGCTTCTCTAGCGCGTACACTATTTCTGAAGGAGAAACACAAAAATTGTGAGCAGATAAGAGTGGATGCATACCTCTTTCATATCACGGTGTCGTGGCATGTCGAGGAGGGCCATTCATGTTCCGCGGGGGAGGGGGGAAGGGTGTATGATGGTTGCTCTGAAGGGTTGATGTCTCTCTCGACCGAGACGGGGACCCAACTGATCCCTTCTACCATCATTGAATTTCTTCGCAAGTGGTGGGTGGATATTTCATGAGTCTGCTTACTAGCTTTCTGGATGCTCTTGACCCATTTCTGCTCAATCCATTCTGAAAGACTGCTACCGCTATCCCTTCGGATACATTCGGTAGGCTCATTCTCACCCTGTTAAATCGGGCTAGGAAGTCCCTGAGTCCCTCGCCAGGTGTCTGCCTGACGGCGAATATGTCATTTACCCTGGCTTCTGCCTTTTTAGCCCTTGCATGGGCGGTGACAAACTTGTTTGCCATTTCTTCGAACATTGCTATTGACCATGCTGGTAGTTGTGAGTACCAGGTTAGGGCTCCCCCTATCAGGGTTTCGCCGAACTGATTCAGTAGTACCGATGGTACTTGTTCTCTCGAAAGATCGTTGCATTTTACCGCTGTGACGTAGTGAAGGATATGATCTTCTGGGTCTGTAGTACCATCGTATATCTTCAAGTACGGTGGCATTTTGAAGGTTTTAGGAATGGCATGAGGGGCTGCTTCCTCATTGTATGGTTGTTCGATGAATCGGCCAATGTCCCATTTTGGTAACAACTTTGGGGCGCCTAGTATCTTATCCACGCTTTCTTGATGCTCCTTTATCTAGTCACAGAGCGCCTTATTTTCGTTTTCCATTTCCTCCACTTTCTTTAGAATGGCTGTGAGCGCGTCACTACATGCATCAACAATAGTGTGAGCATTACCAGTTCAAGGGGCATCGTGCTCGTCGGTGTCTGTCGTGATTTCTATGTGTGCAGCGTCCCTGTTCTCCCTTTGGGTGGGTTTGTCAAGTATGTTATTTAGAGTGCTTGTTAGCCATTCTTCCAGTAGCCTTTTTACCACCGATGGCGCCTCTTCCATCATTGACGTAAAGACTTCTTTTTCACGCGAAACAGTAACGCTTTCATGGGGGGGGGGGGTGAAGCATTTCGCCTAAGCGTAGCACTTGGCGTCACGTTTTCATTATCTTCCCTGTCGACTTCATTGATAGTGTTCAAAATGTTGGCGGTAACATCTGCTATCGCTTTCAATCTCGCATCTCCTTTCCCTGCCATTGTTAGTTTATGAAAAGCTAAGAAAAGATGGCTATCCCTTTCTATGATCTAGATGAAACTATAATTTCAACTAAAGAAATCCTCACAGACGGCGCCAAATTGTTTGACCAAAAGAAGTTAAACCCTTTGATTAAACCAATATTATGATTAGAAGAAGGCTAAATCTCAGTTAAGAATAATAAAATCTAGATCAAGTGATAAAGGAAATAAGCATGATAGATGATAATAGCTGCTATGTTGGAATCTGTGAAATACTTATAGATGCGATAACCTAGATGCGCAGCAGATATAAGTAAATGCAGTTGGAGCAGAAAAGAATAAATATCAGATGATTGTGGAATCTTTGAGCAAGGTTGTTCTTGTACTTACTCTCAAATGAATCTTTTACAAAGTGTTCTTCTGTTTTTTTTTCCTGAATGCCCTTTTCCTTACTCACTCTTCCTATTTATAAGGGACAATCCCCCATGAAACCCTAAAAGTACAATCATAAAGAATATTCAAAAAACATCTTCTCACTGTCTCTTATTAAGCTTACACTACCGCTGAGGTCTTATTTCGACTGACCGCTCTTGATCGTCGTTCTTCACCATGACGACCATCACACGACGCGTCGTGATAACCTCGTTCCTCTTTCTATTCGGTGGTTGTCATAGTTGCCAAATTCGGACCCATACAAGTACCAAATCCTCTTGCTCCGTGGTCCTCTCTTAATTACCTCCGACAACTATGACATAGTGAAGGAGACAAAATAAGCCAGTGAGAGAAAAAGAAAGAAAACAAAAACTTACAAATAGATATTTGAAAATTAAACACCATCCATACCAAGAGTTTCTTCTCTGCTAGAGCTTCCTCACTGACAGTTGATAATTATAACTTTATAAGAGTTTTTGTCCTAATAATTTTTCATTCATCACATATAAATAACCTTCACCAGAAGAAAATATGAAAAAGAAGAAGGATTGAAACGAACGATTTCGTTTTAATTCCTTATTTATCATGGAGAAAGCTCATCACAGGAAAAAAAATAAAAAGTTGAAGGTCGTAACAATTCGGAAAAGAAAAAGTTTGTAACCCTTGAAAGTGTTGGTTTTCCTTTCCGTATATTTTTGAAATACAAAGGCTTAATTATTAGAATTTACTAATGGATTATTTTATTGAATTGAGCGAGAAAAAAATTAAGAAAATGACAAAATAAATAAAAATATTTCCTTGTCTATGAGATGTGCCACTTCATCTCTCAATGTCCCTACTTTATATATATAGATTTTCCAAAAGGAAAATTAAACCTATGATTTCTCTAGACCCTAGTACAATTCGGCATTCTTATGGATGTAAATTTAGTTTCACTTAACAAGTAGTAATATTCTCACACAGTTAACGAATAGTGAAAGCGCTATAAACTGTAGAAGTCGAAATCGTAATACACAATTTAAATTGTGACATCTTTCACTTATCAGTATTCAAAACATGTCTCCCAAAAAAAACCAATGTTGTACATTTTTTTCAAATAAAGTTTCACTTTTCATCAATACACAAGCAGAAATTACAAAGTAAATAGCTTTTTTTAGTTGTATATATGCCAAAGTAAATCACGATTACTACTCCATAAACTTTCAACTGCACAATTATAAGATGAAAATTTAGTATTTTTAATTTCGATTATAAAAAGGACTAGAAGGAAAAACTTATATAACAATCATATTCATGTCATAAAAGTGTCCATGCTAAAATACGAAAAACCAGAGTAGATTTAAAGATGCAATACTTTGACAACTCCATCGAGCATTTATTCACGCTAGACGCTTTTTTGTGTTCAATTTAAAATCTAATAATTTTGAGAGAATTTTGCAGATCCAACTAATCTAGCTATCGGGGTAAAGCGCTTCCTATCAAACAAAAATTCGTTGAAGCGCTCGAACTTGAGATATCTGTTTAAGGATATTTTCTTTATTTTATTTGATTTGTTTTGTGTTTTGCCAATTTAATGGCATTTCAAATCCTAAAAATAAATAAATAAAAATTTATATTTTAATCTTTACATTTTAGGCCCTAATTACATGTTAATTGCATCTCTAAAATATGAAAATCACAAAATACTTCTAATTACTTTAGTTTCTGCATTTTTAGGTTGATTAATTAATTAGTTTATTAAGTCGCAATATTAATTAGTTCAGTAGGTCAAATTTGCAAAATAGTTTCAAGTAGAATTCATTAGGCTAGTTTTGAGAACCAAATAATAAAGAGAAGAGGGTCTGTTTGCTTACTCCACATTGGGCCAGCTTCAACGGATGGCCCAAATTCCACAAGACATCTGCCCCAACCCATCCTTTGATTCGACCCAGTCCACCTGCCTCTTTAATGAACTACTAAACGACGTTGTTTCACTTGTTCTAATCTCCACCATCCATTGATTTCAATCTGACGGCCAGGAACTCAAAACCTCTTCCCTTAAAGTTGTCGGAACAGACCCTTACCCCACCCACCAAACATCCTCTCAGACCCCTGTCGTTCCCTTACTGTTTCACCAACGTCCACCGCTGCCGGAAATCGCCTACGGCGGCGGGCCACCTTCAAATCCGCCCAAATCTTCACCAAACAATCCCTGTCCCCTCTTCTTACCAAGCCCCCTAACGTTGTCTCTCAAATCCCCATAGATTTTTCCGTTTTTTAGATCTAAAATTCCCAAAGTTGTATGTATCCTTTCTGATTTTCTTCAATAATTTGTTCGATTTGGCTCAAACTTACGTGAATCTATTTCGCTTGACAAGAGAAATCGATTTACGTTGGTTTGGCTCATTTCGAAGCCCCGGAGGCCGGTTAAAACGCCGTTGACCGGCCAGGAGCTGACTTTCACTGTCCGTTATGTTTCCTGCTAGCAGTAGTTTTTTACTAAGGTTAATAGCTTCCTCCTATTCTCCATTTCTTTTAGTTAGTTGACTAATTAGTAATTTGTTGGTTAATTGTTTTAGTCAGTTTCAATTTCTGTTAGTTAATGCATTTGCTGCTACATGTTTAGGTTAATAGCTAATTGTGTGTTTGATTTAGGGTAATTGTATTTTTAGGTTTTGTTTAAGAGAATTTTTCACAAAGCACCATCTTTTAGTCCTAATTATCAATTAATAGAAACTCTTTGCTATATTACGTCCTATAGATATCTTTTGTGTAATTATATAATGTATTTAAGGTAGTGTATTTAATAATACAACAAAAATTAGCGGCGTACAAAAAGGAAATTCAGCTATTTCTAAAATGTATTTACCTGTATTCAAACGTATGTAGCGCTAAATACGTAACGTATCTGCGCAATATCTGGGTCGACGAAGATGTTAAAAACGGAAGGAAATCAAATCAATTCTGATTTCCCTAATTTTACTCAACAAACTTAAAAGTTATCCCATCAATCTGTATTCTTCTCAAAGTCAAAAATACAGAAACGTGAAAGAAGCGAAGAAACAGAGCAGATTGCTTCTATATTGTGTGATTTTCTTCTCCTCCTTATCGATTGCGACAAATTATATACAGAAGAAGGTATAACTCTTCTATATATATGGCAAGCTTGACAGTTTTGTTGCGTCATTCTGGAAAGTGGAACAATGAGGGCAATTATATCGACTTTTTAATTGAGGGAATACTGATTAAGGAGTATGCTTCCTTTAATGATCTAGTTTGTTCAATTTCTAATCAACTGGGTATAGATTTGAGCACAAATACCATTAAAATACAATACAATGTTGAAGGCAATCGCACACCAATGGAAATACACAATGATATGGGTTACAGAGTGTATGTAAAATAGAAAAAAGAGAACAGAGAATTTGGGATGTATCCTCTGTGCATTACAACTATGGAAAAAGAGCTTATCTCTGGAGATGGTTTAAATCAAGGCGACATTGTGCAGATAGACGAAGCAGTTCAAATGTACGATTCCGATACAGATTATACACTAGCCATAGAACTTGCCAATTCAGGAGAAGCGATTGGAGTGTTCGAACTCCACAAGGATTTTATAATTTCAAAAACTAATCAAAAGGAGGTTATGGCTGGACAAGTGTATAAGGATAAGGCTACATTGAAAGAGGTGATGAATAATTATGCTATAGCTCAAAGGTTTCAATTCTGTGTTGATCGGTCTAATGCTGTCAGGTTTGATGTTTGTTTAACTTTGTTGTATTTAGTTGTAGTTGTGTGTATCCTCCAGATAATGAACACCTTTGAAAATTTATATTTGTTTAGTGTTCTTAATAATATGTATTCAGGTGTATTTTACTATTGAAAAAATACAACAGTGGCTATGATTATTTTCATATTATGTCTATAATGTTACTAAGTGTTTGATTATTCATACGAATGTATTTAGTTGTATTTATTGTATTTAATCACATCTAACAATATTGGAATTCGTTAGTATACAAAATTACATATACACAGATATCAATTTGGTACTTTATGAATAAGAAGTATATATGTTAGATTCGTTAAGTTGTCTAATGTATGAACTTTTCTGTCCAGCTATGCATTAATATGTATTTCAGAAGATTGTGATTGGAGGTTTAAGGCTTCAAGCATTAACAAATCGGAATTATTCAAGGTGAGAGAATTCAATGACAACCATACATGTCCGCTGAAGGATAAAGTGTACGAGCAGCGGCAAGCTAGTAGCAGCCTTATAAGTGGTATTATAAGGACAAAGCTTACAAACCATAAGAGGAAATACACTCCGAGGGACATTATTGATGACGTGAAATCAGATCTAGGTGTTGATGTTAGCTATATGTTGGCGTGGAGGGCTAAAGAAAAGGCAATGAATTTTCTTAGAGGTGAACCGGCTGATTCATACAAAAAATTACCAGGATACTTATATACAATGGATAAGACATATCCAGGTTCTCACATAAGAATGGAAAAATCGTCAAAGAATGAATTCATGTACGTGTATATATCATTGTATGCATTTATAAGGGGGTTTGATCATTGTAGACCAATTATTGTAGTGGACGGAAGTCATCTAAAATCCTACTACACCGGGACATTCGTTTCTGCAAGCACGTTGGATGGGCCAGGTGAGTACCTTAATAATAATACAATTTGTTAATGTTTAAAGCATTGGAAAACATGTATTTAAAAACAATTATATTCAATTGTATTAAACAGGTCATATATTGCCACTAGCATACGGTGTTATTGATTCAGAGAACGATGCTGCTTGGACGTGGTTCTTTGAGCAATTCAAGATAGCGTACGGTGTAAGGGAAAACATGTGCATTGTTTCGGATAGAAATGAGAGCATCATTAAATCTGTATCGAGAGTATATCTGGATTTACCGCATTGTGCTTGCATATGGCATCTATGGAATAACGTATACAAGAAATTCAAAAAGAGTCATGCCAAGTTGAGTGAGATATACTTCTCGATGGCAAAAGCATACACACAAACTGAATTTGATAGTCTGATGGAGAAGGTTGAGAAGGTAGATATTAGGGTGAAAGAATACTTAGAGTTAGCTGGTTACGAAAGTGGGCTAGGTTGTATGCACCTGTTAACAGGGGATGGATAATGACGTCAAATATCGCTGAGTCAATCAATGCACACTAGTTTCAACAAGGGAATTGCCAATATATGGCTTCCTCGAAGAAGTTAGGAAGATGTTTGGTCGTTGGAATTGTAGTAACCGTAAAGAAGCTACTCAGACATACAAGACGCTTGGGAAAAAATACCAGGAAATGCTGGAGTTGAATGAGACCATGTGTACCCGTATGACTGTAAGTTAATTTTTTATGGCATTTTTGTATACAACTGAATACATTTTTTTAGGCGGAACTACTGGTATGCATTTTTATGAATATCTGCTTGAACTAGTAAATAATATAGATGAATACAGGTAAATACATGTTATTATTAAGACTGTATGCATGTGATAATGGTTACAATGGAATTCAGGTGATTGATACAGTTTAAATTGATTGGAAATACCTGAAAACATCTGCTAAAAAAAGGTTGAATACAAATGAATACAAATGCAGACTGTAGAGTAATACAGTTGAATACAGTTGCATACAGCTGTTGGAATCAGCTGAATTTAACTGAAATTGAATGAAGTTGCAATTTTTGAAGTTGATAGTAACCATTTAACTCAGTAGTATATATTTGTTAATTCATGTAAATGTGTTCAAAACGTATATTTCTGTTTTTAAATGTAGGTGGTACCCTCAACTGAATACTTACATACTGTTAACGATGGTGGGAGGAATTACACAGTCTGTCTGCTCGAGAGAAAATGTGTTTGTGGGAGATTCCAAATTGATGAATTGCCATGCCCACATGCCTGGGCTGTATTGAAGAGCAAGTTTTTAATGCCTGAAGAATATTGCTCTAGCTATTACAAGCCAAGTACAATTGTAATGACATACGATGTGCCAGTGTACCCGCTACCGGACAAAAATGACTGGAATATACCAGAGCATGTTGCAGAGGAGGTTGTACTACCACCCAAATGGAAAAGACCTCCTGGAAGGCCAAAGAAGAAGCGCGACAAAAATTTAAGTGAATTGCTGTTGCCGAAAAATCAACATTCATGTAGCATATGTGGGCAGGGAGGACATAACAAGCGAACTTGTAGGAATGCTCCACGTAATAAATAGTTGTATTCTGACATGTATTGGTGACTCGACATTATCAGCTATAATGAATTCTTTTTTCGAAGTAATATATTGTGGAATGACTTTCGTTAATATTTTATGAATTTATTTAGTTGAAGTATTTTTATATATATAAATATATATGATTTGGCTGTGAGAATATCTTAGTATAGTTGAATACAACTAATTCAATTCCTTAATATAGGTGAATACAACATGTAGAATAGAGTTGCATATAGGTTAATAACACAGTTTAATTCAACTGACTTTGGTGGAATACACTGTAATACAGTTGAATACAGATCTGGACATCTGGTTGAAACAGTTGAATTTAACTGACATTGGATGAATATAGGTAATTCAATTGTTTAATACATTTGAATACAACATGTTCAATAATGTTGACTATAGGTTAATTCATATTAAATTGACTATAGCTGAATACATATGAAATCAGAGAAAAATACAGCTGAATACAGTTGAATAATACAACTAAATACAAGTTAATCAATATAACTTGTATTGTTTCTAGTCAATTCAAAGTTACATCTGAATGGATGCAGCTGAATATACTTGCATACCAACTGTAGACAACTGATAAATACACTTTAATACAACTGAATTGAACTGAATAATATAGATTAATACAATAAGCTAAACAGAATAATACAACTAAATACAAATGCTTAATACTGCAAGATAAAGTTGATCTTATGCAGCTGAATACAATTCAAAAATTGGCATTAACAAAAATCATTCAGCACATAAAGTTTCAGAAATTTTAACTAACATGTGCGTTAGCTAAAACCTGTTCAAGCAAACTTAACCAAATTTCAGCATGTAAGTAAATAGCATCTACGACCAAAACCGCTACAATAAGTATCATTGTTCAAGCTAAACTCAAAAAAAAAAACTAAAGCTATTCTAAAACTATCTGCATTTTTGCCTCCGACTCAGAGATTTGCCTTTCAATCTTTGAAGGTGCTTCACTCTCGCTTATTGCATCAGCATCTATCTTGCGCATAGTATAGTCCCATAACAGAGCACCATATCTTTGACGGAGAAGAGTGGCATCAAATGGTGTTTTTTGTGTAATCTCTCCAATAGTGCTCAGAAACTCCGCGAAGGCTGCAACATGCACTCCACAATCCCTAAACAATAATTGATTGAAACAGAATATAAATTAATTAATCCATATACTGTGTATAAAACATATAAGAATGATGATTGGATACTTACATGCTGCCCGCTTTCTGTTGAGGCAGATTTGGAACGAAGATAACTTCAAAAGGTTCGTTATGATCCTTGTTTGTGTATGCGGGATAAGCATACCAGTGAATGCCTTGACTATCTCTGTAAAAGCCACTAATTGACAGATACAGAGGTAATAGCTTAGCTAGCTTTACAATCTCAGAGACTACGTATGCATCATGACCGGAAGACGTGTACGAGTCGTACACTTTGATACATCTATCTTTGAAAGTCACAAAAACCAACAACCAATGAAGTTTTTCCTTCAAGTTCACTGGTATCAAGACATTATCCACTGTATGCCAGGGTATATTAGCATGTAATCTGTAGCCCCTAATATACTCACATACAACGTCTTCTTGTTTTGCTACATTAGCATTACTATCTGTATCTTCACACCTGTCATATATTTCATCTATTCTTGTCTTGAATATACAATCAACAGTAGTAAACGTGAAGTCCCTATGCTGATTGTACTTGCCCGTCTTTCACAAATAGTAGAATATGACATCCATATGCTATAAACAAAAGAGGTTGGTAGATAGTGTGAGTTTATTTGCTTGAACTAAGAAATAATATATAAGAATACCTCAATACAGATGCTAAAAAAAAGTTGAATACAACTGAATACAGAAAATAGAGGAATACACTGTAATACAGGTGAATACAACTGTATTCAGTTTATGGAATACAGTTGAATTCAACTGACATTGAATGAATACAACTAATTCAATTCCTTAATATAGGTGAATACAACATGTAGAATAAAGTTGAATATATGTTAAAAACACAGTTCAATTTAACTAACTTTGGTGGAATACAGTGTAATACAGTTGAATACAGATCTGGACAGCTGGTTGAAACAGTTGAATTTAACTGCCATTGGATGAATACAGGTAATTCAATTGATGAATACAACTGAATACAGAAAATAGAGGAATACACTGTAATACAGGTGAATACAATTGTATTCAGCTTATGGACTACAGTTGAATTCAACTGACATTGAATGAATACAACTAATTCAATTCCTTAATATAGGTGAATACAACATGTAGAATAGAGTTGAATATAGGTTAATAACACAGTTCAATTCAACTGACTTTGGTGGAATACACTGTAATACAGTTGAATACAGATCTAGACAGTTGGTTGAAACAGTTGAATTTAACTGCCATTGGATGAATACAAGTAATTCAATTGATCAATACAGTTGAATACCACAGTATCAATAAAGTTAATTATATGTTAATAATACAGTTCAATTCAATTGACTATAGCTGAATACATAGGAAATAAGAGAAAAATACAGCTGAATAATACAACTAAATACAAGTTAATAAAACAACATGTTATTGTTTAAAGATAAGATTATCATTTTTGGGAAAGACTCACATTGTCATCCCATAACTTCCCATAAATGGATAGAAGGTAAAACCAGTTTTTGGAATCAACTTGATCAACTCCAAAATCCAATGGAATGTGAAGTATAGACTTGTTTTTCTTGTAATGGTCGTCGAGATTACCTCTACAAGTATGATATAAAACTCATTATGTACATACCTTAAAAAAATGAAAACATAATACAATGAACGGGGGAAAACTCACTTCTGATCATGTCTTGCTAGAAGACCTTCACGAACCCACTTGTCATATTCTTGAATGAGTAACATAGGATGTGGACCCATTATTGGATCTTCCTCAAACGGGTGTCTTTTTTCAAAGATGGGTGTCAACTTTACAGAGGAACATGCTGTAAATAGAACATGCTGTAAATAATCACGATGAATGCTGATTATTACGTTTGTAAAATCACTTACCTCCTGAGTCGAAGTTAGACTGATAAGGCGAAGAGTTCCATCTACTTGGTCGCCTATTTCGTTGAGGTTGCACTGGTGTGGCTTCATCTTTTTTTGCACTTGCGTGAACAACTATTCTAGTTTCTGGAATTTGACTGGGTAGAAACTTGTCGTCCAGTTCAAATTGAGAAACATAGAATTCTTTAGATACATCCTCTTGGTTTGTGGTAGATGGTATGATGGACGGTACCTCTGAAATAGTTTTCTGGTAGATGTATGTATCATTGTTAGCATGGTAACTTAATGTTAGAAAAAAGATTAAATACATATAAGTAGCTAGTATACATTACAGAAAATGCAGATTAACCAAGCAGAATACATGTAAATACAGTTGAAATAAAATAAATACGGCAGTTTAAAGTGATATTACAGATTAAGTGTAACACAATTATGAATACATTTAAAAAAATATGCTCAATATGTTAAGATTTAAAAGTCAGACATACATATATGAATACATTTAAAAAAATATGCTCAATATGTTAAGATTTAAAAGTCAGAATACATATATATAGAGCTGAATAACAGTTAAATACATCAGTAAAATGGCTAGATTAAAACATATATGAATACAGCTAAATACATATGTTCAATATGATAACTGCTTTTATACCTCATTATTATCTCCGACATCTGTGTCAATGCCACCATCATGTCTCACTATGGGTTCAGTTTGCTGATTTTGTTGAAGTTGGTCTGAAAGCATCTTGAAGTTATCATTGATCAATGTCCTTAGAGACTTGAACTCTCCAACAACCTTAACAGTACAAAATAGTTAGAAAAATACTAAAACACATAGCTATCAAACTTTATTGATTAATCGGTGGGTAAATACTCACGTATTCTTTGAATGATTTTAGGTCTTTCCTCAAAGAAGATGGGTCCTCATTTTGGCCTTCTGGGAGCTGATGGTCATGCACAACTTTATGTCCAATGTCAGAAAGACAAACAGGAGGGACTTTGGGCTGATATTATGGTTCTTTTGTAGGAATCTTGGGTTGTTCCTTGACCTTTTTATGTGGCGGTGATGAAGATGGACCAACACTTTCAACATGTTTCTTCTTAGATTGAAGATTGGGTGTAGGAGAAAAGTCATCTGTATCCTGTCCCGATTTGTCTGAATGCGCAGGAGTAGGTATTTTCTCAATATCGGCGCACACTTGAGGAATCTGAAAAACAGCAAGCTCTATATCTAGAGGAGTGATGTCCTTGAACACAATCTGTGAACAAAAATAAGTTATGACTTACAAAAAACATATTAATGCATAACTGTATAATGCTATATTCATGTGTATTTAACTTTGTTGTATTCTGAATGTATTAAAATGTATTAATATGTATGCAAGTATTCATGTATATAAGCTTATGAATCCAATGAATACAACAGTAGGCTTCCCCTCTAACTGAATGCAAATATATGCAAATTATAGATGTATTTGTGTTCAATTATCTTCAGAATATTGATAACATTTGTATATTACCGTGTTTCCGGTGTCTTTGAACATGCCGTTCATCAGATAAGAAAATGTTGGCTGATTTCCGGTGGTTCTCCAATTGAGTATTCTGGGGACCACGTCGCAGACTCGGACTGCAATTTTGGAATCAACAGAAGAACAACACTCATAAAACCACACCTGCATAGCTAGGGGCATCCCAGCTATCCTGTAATACTTCTTCAAAGCATCCATCTTCTTGCTAATCGAGTTTATCAACAGCTCAAATGCTTTAATACCCCAATGATATTCAGAATAGCGCCCACTCTCTACTAAGTCAAAATCTAGCCTCGGTATAGTTGCACTATTCTTCTCAGATGAAAATATAAAGGTGTGGATGAAATACAACAAAGATATCTTCAAAGCATCCTCATCATTGTCGGGGCCCCATGCCTTGTCATTGAAGCATTGTCTCAAGTGTTTCTTCTTTACAATATTAGCACTTCCAAAATAAGTCGCAATAAGCCGGTTAGGAGGAGTTTCACTAAACTCAAAATCTTCATCTTTACCTACACATTTGAGGTCAGTCACAAGCGCAAACTCCCTTAATGTGAAATGTAATTCAGTACCATTGACGTATACTGCAAATACATTGTTTGGAGTGCCGTTTAACTGTCGAGCCATGAAGCATCTGAAGAGTTGATGTTGAACATCAAATCGCTTCATTTGAAGAAATGAGCCAAAGCATGTATTGCCGAATTGTTGGAACTGATCGGGAGTAAGCTTATCTTTTAGCTGGGATACTATATCAGTGTTAGTGTAACTACTAATATGGGGTGCTAATTTTGGCTGGTGTTTCACAAACAAATCAATTCCCTGCAATGAACATTGAAAGATACATGTTAATACAGATGAATACATTGCAAAAATACATATTAAGATTTTTTGGAATACATGTAAGACATGATACAGTGACAAAGCCAAATGCATGTCAGACAACTACAAACACTTACATAAGACTAGATACAATGACAAGGCTAAATATATGCTAACATACTTTGTAACATACAGATATAATACAAAATATTTCAGATGAATACAACTGAATACATATGAATGCATATGAATACATTTGAGGTCAAACTGGACAATTGAATTATCGCAAATATATATTAGCAAACGCTAAATACACATGAATACATATGAATACAGGTAAGATTACATTAAAAATGAACTGTTGGAAACAACCAAATACATATGAATACATAAACATACTGTAGAAGAAACAGACTACACTATACAAAAAGGTACAAAAATACAAGAGGATAGATATGAATACAACAGAATACATGTAACAAATACCAATTGCCTTTTGGTTTCTTGAATCTTTCATAGGTTTTTTCCTCTTTGAGCCAACTTGATTTTTGGTTTCTTTTGAAGCTTCATCAACTTGGACTTCTTTCAACTTGTCCTTGTGTATTTTACTTCTTCTTTCATCAACTTTGGATGCTGATAAACCTGCAAAATCTTTCTCCGCTTGAGTCAGATACAACGAGAAAGAGGGCCCATCAAAATAGAGAATTTTGGTGGGTATACCTCTGGGTAGTCTGTTGAGTGGCGTTGCATCCGACATTAGAGAGAAAACTCAAAGAATCCTGGTGATTAACAATACAAATGGAAGATATATCAGAAAATTGTGTAAATTCGCTAAAAAAACTTATAGAAACAAACTAATGAAAAAGCAATTGCGAAGAAGAATTACCTACGGGGAGAAAATTTCCAAAATACAACTGTGAAGCTTGCGAAGAAGAATATCCTTTGGGGCGATAATGGCGGAGGAGGGTTTTGGAAGTGTATGGAACGTGTGTTTGTGGGAGAAGAGGGAAAAGTGTATTGAAGAAGAGAGAGAAAAGCTGATGAGAGGAGATATACGCAAATTAGGTGAGAGAAAATAAAAAAAATGAGATTAGAAAAATATTTTGTAGCATATATTAAGCCTTAATTTTAGGATGGAACTAAATTTAGATTTTTTGCTATAAACTAAAAAGGGTATTTATAGAATGTAATATTTTAAAAGGGTATTTATAGAATATAAATAGGGTACTAACCTATTCTATAGGTGGTAAAATTTCCTTTGTTTAATCATTAATTGATGTTTGATGATTTCAATTAAGCATGAGCTTTGATTCAGGCGGTTCATTTTAGTCTAAAATTGGGCCTGTATTGTGTGAGGAAGATAGGCCCAACAGTTTAAAGTTGGGACCTTAGGGTGAATATCAAGACTTTTAGGGGTATGCAGAAGATTTAAAATTGAGAAAAACATGTCATGCAATTGACTTGAAGCTTCTAGAAAGGGATCTGAGGACTAATTTGCAATAGGAAAGTGAAGGGGTCGGGGGTGAGCAAGTAAAAAACAGAAACGGGGGGAGTAAAAAAGAAACAGAAATAACAGAAATTGCTGCATTCTGTTATAAAATAGTTCTCTCCCCTCACACGTCAGCACACCGACTATCATTCACACTCACGCAGATATTCACCCACATCTCATTCCCTCTATTCACTCACTCTCTCTCGTACTCTCTTTCTAATTCTCACGAAAGAGTAGTAAAAGAGAAGGAATTCTGCAATTGTTTTCGTCTGTTTGCTGCTGGCTTCCATTTGTTTTGGATTTCTGGGGGTAAAACTGCTGCGCTTGTTGCTGTGATCCTTTGCTGAACTCAAATCTGTCCACTTGGTTTTATTTGGCTTTCTTCTGCTTCTAAACTCAATCCTAGCATAACTAGGTATGTTTTCTTTGTATCTGTATTTTTCTGATTTTAGCATAATGTGAAATCATGATTATTTTGGTTTATTTGTGATTGTTGTTTGGATGTGCTGCTTCGAATTGGTCTAGTATAATAATTGTGGAGTAGTTTGTTGAGAATATTGTTCCTATTGACTGAAACTGTACTCATGAAAGTGATTTAAAGTCTCTGTTAATTTAAGTTTCGTCTTTGATTAATATATCTCTGCATGAGCTTGAAACTTGTTGAGCAACTAGAGGAGAGGAGTCTCTGTTAATTTAAGTTTCGTCTTTGCTTAATATATCTCTGCATGAGCTTGAAACTTGTTGAGCAACTAGAGGAGAGGAGTTCACAATTCACAGCCTACTAACTTAATGAATTAGCAAAGATATGGAGTTTGTTCGTCTGTTGAAGTATATTGGATTCTGGTATTTTGAATTGTTGATTCAAGTGTTAGACAATCCAAGTAATTCCTTGTGTATTGTTAAGAGACTTTTAGGGATTTGATTTTTTTTGTATTAGCTGGTTCAAGCCAAACTAGCAACAGTCATAACTAGTTCAACATTGTTCAGATAAATTGATCGTGTTCTTAATTGTTTATTTCGCCTGGCTATGTAAATTAATCATTCCAATAAATTCATGATGTTTTTAGTTGTTTATGTTGTGTAGCTATGTAAATTTAATTAATAGTCAGATCTTGTTATCTTAAACTTGTTAACTTTAATCTTTTGGGCATCTGTGATTGAGCATGTTGAATGGTAGTGGGCTGCTCTCTCAACTGGAAAAGCCCATTCGCAAATCACGCTCAAGAATGAATAATTCCTTGCCCCACCCGACTGGGCCAATATCTCGCGGCCCAGTTAGCTCCAGTTTACACGCTGGCCCCTTCTCACATGAGCTTTAGAACCTGGGCCACTAGTTTGAGCCCATATAATTAAATCTCACAGTTTTAGTCAACGGCCTTTTACCAGGTGAAATTCAAAATAGCCGGATTAACAAGTGGTAATTGAAAAATAGCCGCAGTTTCAAACGTAATTAAAATTTAGTCACTTTTCATGTAAAGATAAATCTAAACGAAAATACTGTTCAAAATCCGAAAAATATTCCAGCATAATATACTGGACTTCCAGCATAATATATTGGTCCAGCATTATATGCTCAAAGTTTATACATATATGTTCCAATTTCTGGTATATTATGCTGGAATATGTTGGAGTTCTAGCATAATATGTTAGAAGTTCATAGGCAGGTGCACCTCTCCACTATATTATGCTAGAACTTTTCGTGTTGTAGCCCCTTTTACTTGGGTAAACAATCTTATTTTTTGAACATCTTGTAATAGTCCGTAATCCACAAACAAAATCAAGTAGTTAATTATGATTTTCTTTAATCTCCGTTTAGTAAGTCTTATACTTGCCCCACAACAAATGAATTCCATAAACTTTGGTCGTCCATTCAGTCTCAAATTTAGGAGGATAACCAACTTTTGAACATCGTAGGACGCGATTAAAAATAAATTATTTTAATTATGAGTATGATTTCCGTGACATAGTTATGATACTTAAATACAAAATTCAAGTGCTTATTCACGCAACGTGACTTTACAATTTCAAATAATAAAATAAACATGTTATGAATTACGGGTACGTTTCACTTGACACGCTTTACGGTGTGTATAAAATAACAAGTATACGACATCATAACTTATTTAACTAAATTCCATAATTGCTACAATACGAACAACCAAAGTAAATTTAAAGATACAATACTTTGACAGCTCCATTGAGCATTTACTCACGCTAGACGCCTTTCTATGTTCAATTCAAAATCTAATAATTTGAGAGAATTTTGAAGATCCAACTAATCTTGCCATCAGGGTAATGTTGTATGCTGGGCCGGGCCTAAATGGGCCAAATGGGCCAAATGGGCCATGCTTAACGGGCCTGGACTTAGCGATCCCGGGCTCTGGCGGTCCCGAACTTTATGGGCTCAACGGGTGGAACCAGCCCATGACGGGCCTAAGCCCATATGGTCCTAGGCTAAACGGGCCAGGCTCGTGGGCTTAGCGGGCTATTTGTCCAATATGGCCGTTGGTGGTCATTGGGGGTAGGGCCCTCATTTTGAAAAATCTTGTTTTGTAGTATATATAGTATATATATATATATATAGAGATTTTCTTGTAGTATATATATATATATATTTTCTTGTAGTATATATTGTATGTTATATATATATATATATATATATATATATATATATATATACTAATGATGTTTCTAGGCGTTTAGAAGGTTGTCTATTAAAACTAGGGGTTTCTACAGATGGGTCAGACGGTACATCAATTGGGTTATTAACAGGATTAGTAGGTGTATCATCTAAATCCGGTTGGGTTTCATCTCATCCTCATTTTCCTCATCATTAGGATAAAGAGCATTCATAGTTTCATCATCTAAATTTTGACATGGTGCAACATTATGGCAAAATTAACTATCGAAAAATTGAAAACAGGGGTTATCACTATCAAGAATAATAGGAGCAGCAGGACGTCTACCAGATCTCGGTCGGGGAGCCGGGGGAAGGGTAGTAGGTTGGCCACTACTTTCACCAATTTTAATTTTACCCTTACCACCAAAAATATTTTACAAAGAAAATGTCATATTAATTATAATTATACTAAATAAAACTAACAAAACTATAACATTAAAACTTAAGAGTTGGAACGCGTTTCCCGAATTGCAGAACTTCTTGAAAATTGAAAATCGTTGAAGACTTGAATTCACCAACTTCACAATTTTTCACGAAATTTCAACAATAAAATAAGCAATTCTAGTTGAGAGAATGAGGGGGTATTTATAGTTGAGAATTGGGAAAAAGTATAATTATATAAAGTTTGGGGGCCAAATGGCTATTTTCTAAACATCCAAACGGTCAAAATTGCAGCCCAAACGGCTAGACCTGTTAAAATAATGTTTGGGGGCCGTAAGGCCCACTAGGCCCGGCCCAGGCCCAACTTAGGCAGTTGGTCCCGAGCTCGTGGGCTTTCTAAGGAGACCCGGCCCACCACAGGCTTTAAAGACCCATTAAGACCGACCTACCTGGACCAGCCCATCAGGCCCGTTAGGACCACGGGCCCGGCCCGGTTCGGGCCCGGCCCACCATACAGTCCTACATCAGCGTAAAGCACTTTCTACCAAACAAAAATTTATTGTAATACTTGAATTCGAGATATATGATTATGGACGAATCTTGATAAGACTTGCTTCTGTGATTGATTGTGGTTTGTCTTTAGGAATAGAGGATCATTATCGGTCGATCAGTTTTATGCTTTTGGACTGCGACTGATGTCACCATTGACGAGCAGATGCTGTTGCTGGGTTTATTTCATATTTTTTTGACCCCAGAAATCTTGGAAGAAAATATAAAGAATCCAAAATAATCACACTATATCTAAAGAAACCAACTCTTAATTCCTTTAAAGACTCGTAAAATTGTGAAGAGAGATGATAGCAAGCAAAAAAATTGCAAGACATTCAGTTGCCTCAAGCTTTTCTTCGTAGAGGGAGAGACAAATGGGATCCAACAAAAGTAACGTATTTTTGGAGTATCCAACACGGGAACGATATTAGGAGTATCCAACACGGGGACGATATTATTTTGGAGTTCACGTAACATAGCTTAAAACTCTGAAAGAAGTACAAGAAAAATTACCATAGTGAATGTGAAGAAGTAAAGGAAATAACAGAAGGAGAAATTGATTGTAGTTGTTGGCCATGTCTGTGTGTCTAGTGAAGTCTTGTACTTTGCCCAATGCTCAATTGTCCAAAATTAGCTTTAAATAGCAAATGGTTTTAGAATTTTTCTGGAAGTGGAAGAAGGAAAATTGGGCTAACTTTAACATAAATAGCATAGTTATTATAAAATAACGTGATGGCTGTTAGAAGATCATAAATAAAGTAAATAGTCTAGAGTGGATATCAAAATCAGGGTGTCGGCATCACACATATAGCATGTGTGCCATGAGTGATAGCGTGGTTGTAGATCAGCCCTCAACTCTTCTTTCGAAATTATCGAACATGATGACTTATCAACTTGAGGCTTCTTTTCTTTTCAAGCTGAGTACAATTTTACCGTTGCTCTAAAACTCTACTTCAACAAATTAAAATACACTAACAATATAAAATAATTTTGATCAACTTACCCAGAGAAGACCAACTCTAGCAGAAAGAACAACAATATCAGCACAAGAAACAGGATTAGGACATTCACTCTCAAGTGCCTTTTTAATACATACTTCAAATTTCTCATTCCAAAGTTTTTTGGAGATGCCTTCTCTGATTCCTGTCCATTTGCTGTGTCCAAATATATTGATGCATCACATGACTGCAAAGAAAAAAGCATATTAGTATTCAAGAGATCATAATGTTTATAGTTTTTACTTTAAATTGGTCTGCTGTTTTCTTATTAATTTTTGCTTCAGATTTCTTGGTATCTTGTTGTTGTTACTGCTTTTTCATCTTTTTTTGAGCCGATGTCTATCAAAAACAACCTCTCTACCTTCTTAAAGTAGAGTAAGTGGGGCCCTCCTCGGACCCCACTTATAGAATTTCATTGAGTTTATTGTTATTGTTGTAAAATGTTGTAGCTAGCAGTGTTATTAATTTACTTTTAATTGGAGAATTAATTAATATTTACCTTAGCCATGCAATCATGAAAAAGATTTCTGATCCAAGAAACTGCTGTATTGCCATGCTTGTGGTACAACTGTGCCACTTGTTCTTTGATTATTTCTTCAGCTCTTGGGCAACTCTCTGAGTAGTAGTTCAATTGGAGTTCACTTCTTACTGCAATTAAAACTCAGCAATTAGTACAATAATAGATGATCTTTACTACTAGGGAAAACTAAAAGTTAACTTTTGTTATTTTTGATAGAGTTGAAGTTTTATGTAATGATAGTGTAAATCTATTAGGTTACTTTGAACGTACAAAAGATGGTCAATGGAGGTTCATGTCCCTTCCAGGAAAGAGCTTATGCTCTAGTTATTTAAGTTGATAACATGGAAAATAAAGTAAAAAAACCAGCAATAACATGTTAAATTGCATAGATGGTGTAAAATTTATTTACACTAATATAGGTTTGAAAACAAATTTTTAGTACTAGAATTGAGTATCTCCCAGCTTAAAATCTATGTTGTTCCGATTCTCTAAAAATGTTGCCGGGTGTGTGTCGGGTCCTTCAAAAGTAATGTATTTTTGAAGGATCCAACACGGGAACGACATCATTTTGGAGCGTTCACGCAACATAGCTTAAAACACAATTGTATTTGGTCTAGAAGTTAGTCAAGATTTGAAAGAAGTACAAGAAGAATTACCATAGTGAATGTGAAGAAGTAAAGGTAATAACAGAAGGAGAAATTGATTGTAGTTGTTGGCCATGTCTGTGTGTATAGTGAAGTCTTGTACTTTGCCCAATGCTCAATTGTCCAAAATTAGCTTTATATAGCAAATGGTTTTAGAATTTTTCTGGAAGTGGAAGAAGGAATATTGGGATGGAAAATCTGTCCCACTAATTTAGCTACCAGCAGCCACTAGAATTTTAAGGTGTTTTCTTATGGAACAAGGGACAGGTTCACAGCTGTTCTAGAGGTGAGCGTTTTTGGGCCGGTTTTACGTTGTGATTAGTGTCTGTTTTTCAGACATTGTTTAGCTGATTTATATAAGTTTTTTAGGACTATTTACAACTAAAACTTGTACAACTTCAATAAAATTTGAAAAACACTGACAACGTTCTGATTAACAGATCATGGCAAAACCAAAGGCACAAGAACCAAACAAGGTTGTGAAGATAGTGGTAAGCTGCTCATGGTGTAAAAAGGAACTGCCCAACCAGACTGAACTTGCCAATCACTTGCAGAAGGAGTGTGTTCTCAAACGGCAAAAGGACGCTGCTAACCGTGCTAGGGTTGCTCAGGCTGCTCAGGTAGCTCAAGATGCTCAAATATGAACCAGATGAACAAGAGTTGAAAGTTTGGAGTTTTAATCCTGTTACCTTAATACTGCTGCGGGACATTGTTGATGCATTATATCAAATGCTTCAACCTTAATCAAAACAAAGGTTCAACTGATTGATGCATAATTTTTTATGTTGCTGAACAGTCCAAAATCAACTGTGTTTGATCAGCAATTTAGCAGCAAACTTATAGTTCTGGTTCCAGTTGTAACCAAGGGCTATCTGCTCAACTGAAGCCAAATTTCAGCACTATTATGGCTGCAAAACATATGCAGTTTTGGGCTACAGTTTAAGCCATAAGTCAGCAGCTTGTGGAGCTATTTTGTTGACTTGACATTATTTTGACTGCAATCGTAAATCTTAGAAGGTGGGATTTATATATAGATTTCTGCATTTTGGACTGTTTTCTGCAGTCTGAGCATACAAAAGTAAATACTGTGAATCCTATTGTCAAAATAAAACGACCATGAGAAAAGATCTAAAACAGAAATTTTATGGAAGTCAGGTCAAATAGAGTGATATAAAAACCTATCATGCATTACAAAAGATATAAACCAAAACAATATGAGCAGCTCATACCAAAGAATTTGAACAAAAACAAAAGGAGAAAATATCAGTTCCAAAACAATAGAAAAGATTGGAAATTTAAGAGGAAAATATAATTTGTAAAACGACTAAAAAGTAAATCTTGATACTAACCAAAGAATAATAATTAGATTTCAAGTAAAACAACCAAAAATCCATTATTTAAGATCTAAATCAACATTTGTTCGGATAATCATAACAAACAATTTCAACCAAACAAAATACAACAAGAATAAATTTAGGCACAAATAATACATCGGGAATTTTTTGAAGATACTTCATCCAATAAAAATTGAACCTTGCTACAAATAAACAAATTAAATTATAATATCATAACCGAATTCCATTATATAAGATCTAACAGATACCTAAATCAGTAACTCATACGAACGAATTAGAACCAAAAAAAGGAGTGAAATTATGTTCTGAACCAAGAAAATAAATCAGCATTTTATGGAGAAAATTAAAAGTGATGACAAATTAACCAACCTCAAATCTGCAGTCAAGATGTGTTTTTTTATAAGGGTAGATCTTGGTTTTGAATTGAGGTATTCATTGGGAGAAGTAGGCATAACGCTTCAGATTAGAAATATAAGATAAAGAAAAGATGAGTGTTTTGATATAGATCTTCTTGTATCCGAGGGGAGAGTAGGCATTCATTAGGTTAGGTTTACATACAAAGTACAAACTGATTATAGGCTGTCGGCAGATGTAGACGTTTAGTTTAGTTTACTTTGTAGACCCCTAAAATTTATTTAATTTGTTAGTCCTTCCCCTTCTCCAAATATTACTTTAGGCCCCAAAACGCAAAAGATAAAGACGCCTGCCGTGTCATATAACTATTGGCTATAACACGTCATTCACCCCCCAACGGTTCAAAATTTTGACTCATCGAATATTCTTGTATAATTAAACGCAAAAGACAAAAGCACCTCATTAATTCAAATAGCAGAACAATAGAATGACACATAGTATAATTAGTTATTAAATTAGTTATTGATTATTCTTTTTAATTTAAATATATCTAAAAAATAAAAATAATTAAAAAAACTACTATATATATATATATATATATTAATTGGTTACTTTAATTTAATTAATAAATATAGATTTCTTATCTATATCTATATTAATAATTAACTATAATAAAAATATAAAAAAATAACTACCCGTTCAAATTGGGTGGGAGTAGTTTCAAGTTGGAATTTTTAAATTATTTTAAAATCAAAAAGCAAAAAAAAAATAAAGCTATAAAAAACTGAAAAAAACAGAAGAAAAACTACCCATTCAAATGGGGGAATAGTTTCAAGTTGGAGTTTTATAATAATTAAAACAAAAAATATATCTTATAATTAACTATAATAAAAAAAACAAAAATATAAATATATAAGAAAATAACTACCCATTCAAATTGATAGTTATTTTTAATTAATAATTAGTTATTGGTTATTATTTTTGAATTTAAATATATATAAAAACGAAAATTAAAAAATACAAAACTACCATATATATATATATATTGGTTACTTTAATTGAATTAATAAATATAGATATCTTATAATTAACTATAATAAAAAAATCAAAATATAATCTATCTATCTATAATTAAAAGCAGAAGACAAAAGCACCTCATGAAGCCAAATGGCAGAACAATAGAATGACACATGGCATAATTAGTTATTAAATTAGTTATTGGTTATTCTTTTTAATTTAAATATATCTAAAAATAAAAATAATTAAAAAAACTACCATATATATATATATATATATATATATATATATATATATATATATATATATATATATATATATATATATATATATATAATTGGTTATATATATATTAATTGGTTACTTTAATTTAATTAATAAATATAGATTTCTTATCTATATCTATATTAATAATTAACTATAATAAAAAAATAAAAAAATATATGAAAAGATAACTACCCATTCAAATTGGGTGGGAGTAGTTTCAAGTTGGAATTTTTAAATTATTTTAAAATCAAAAAGCAAAAAAAAATAAAGCTATAAAAAACGGAAAAAAACAGAAGAAAAACTACCCATTCAAATCGGGGAATAGTTTCAAGTTGGAGTTTTAAAATAATTAAAATAAAAAAAGATCTATCTATCTATAATTAAAAGCAGAAGACAAAAACACCTTATGAAGCCAAATGGCAGAACAATAGAATGACACATGACATAATTAGTTATTAAATTAGTTATTGGTTATTCTTTTTAATTTAAATATATCTAAAAAATAAAAATAATTAAAAAAACTACCATATATATGTATATATATATAATTGGTTATATATATATATATATATATATATATATATATATATTAATTGGTTACTTTAATTTAATTAATAAATATAGATTTCTTATCTATATCTATATTAATAATTAACTATAATAAAAAAATTAAAAAAATATATATAAAAAATAATTACCCATTCAAATTGGGTGGGAGTAGTTTCAAGTTGGAATTTTTAAATTATATTAAAATCAAAAAGCAAAAAAAAAT
Source organism: Nicotiana tabacum (assembly GCF_000715075.1). NCBI lineage: Eukaryota > Viridiplantae > Streptophyta > Magnoliopsida > Solanales > Solanaceae > Nicotiana > Nicotiana tabacum. Next base: position 8,547,143 of record NC_134089.1, read on the forward strand.
AAAGCTATAAAAAACGGAAAAAAACAGAAGAAAAACTACCCATTCAAATCGGGGAACAGTTTCAAGTTGGAGTTTTAAAATAATTAAAATAAAAAAAGATATTTTATAATTAACTATAATAAAAAACGAAAATATAAATATATAAGAAAATAACTACCCATTCAAATTGGTAGTTATTTTTAATTATTAATTAGTTATTGGTTATTATTTTTGAATTTAAATATATATAAAAAACGAAAATTAAAAAATACAAAACTACCATATATATATATTGGTTACTTTAATTGAATTAATAAATATAGATATCTTATAATTAACTATAATAAAAAAATCAAAATATAATCTATCTATCTATAATTAAAAGCAGAAGACAAAAGCACCTCATGAAGCCAAATAGCAGAACAATAGAATGACACATGTTATTAAATTAGTTATTGATTATTCTTTTTAATTTAAATATATCTAAAAAATGAAAATAATTAAAAAAACTACCATATATATGTATATATATATATATAATTGGTTATATATATATTAATTGGTTACTTTAATTTAATTAATAAATATAGATTTCTTATCTATATCTATATTAATAATTAACTATAATAAAAAAAATACAAAAAAATATATATAAAAAAATAACTACCCATTCAAATTGGGTGGGAGTAGTTTCAAGTTGGAATTTTTAAATTATTTTAAAATCAAAAAGCAAAAAAAAAAAAAGCTATAAAAACCGGAAAAAAAAACAGAAGAAAAACTACCCATTCAAATCGGGGAATAGTTTCAAGTTGGAGTTTTAAAATAAAAAAAGATATCTTATAATTAACTATAATAAAAAAACGAAAATATAAATATATAAGAAAATAACTACCCATTCAAATTGGTAGTTATTTTTAATTAATAATTAGTTATTGGTTATTATTTTTGAATTTAAATATATATAAAAAACGAAAATTAAAAAATACAAAACTACCATATATATATATATTGGTTACTTTAATTTAATTAATAAATATAGATATCTTATAATTAACTATAATAAAAAAATCAAAATATAAATATATGTAAAAATAACTACTCATTCAAATTGGGTGGGATTAGTTTAAAGTTGGAGTTTTTAAATTATTTTAAAATAAAAAAAAAACCTATAAAAAACGAAAAAAAAACAGAAGAAAAACTACCCATTCAAATCGGGGAATAGTTTCAAGTTGGAGTTTTAAAATAATTTTAAAATAAAAATAGATATCTTATAATTAACTATAATAAAAAACGAAAATATAAATATATAAGAAAATAACTACCCATTCAAATTGGTAGTTATTTTTAATTAATAATTAGTTATTGGTTATTATTTTTGAATTTAAATATATATAAAACACCAAAATAAAAAAAAAATACAAAACTACCATATATATATATATGTGTGTGTGTGTGTGTGTGTGTGTGTGTGTGTATATATATATATATATATTGGTTACTTTATTTAAATTAATAAATATAGATATATTATAATTAACTATAATATAAAAACGAAAATATAAATATATAAAAAAATAACTACCCATTCAAATTGGGTGGGAGTATTTTCAAGTTGGAGCTTTTAAATTATTATTTTTTAAAAGCAAAAAAAAAAGCTATAAAAAACGAAAAAAAGAGAAGACAAACTACCTATCCAAATCGGGAGTAGTTTCAAATGTGAGATTTAAAATAAAAAACGAAATAAAAAAATAATAAATTATCAATTCAAATTGGGGAGTAGTTTTAAGTTGGAGTTTTAAAATTATTTGAAAATAAAAAAACAAAAATAAATAAAAAAAAAAAACTTCAGAGAAAAATATTAAATAACGTAACATGCTAATGAAACTTTCTATTAACAATGTAGTAGCATTAAATATTTGAAAATATAATAAAGAAAAATACATAACAAAAAAGTTATTCGATGTGCTGCCTGTATAAGTCCCGTTAGTTTAACAAAGTTTTTATTTACTAAAATTTAGATAATATTATTAAGAACAACAGAATCTATATATTACTAAAAGGAGTGAAAAAATCTCTTTCGTTAAGCCAAGTGGCAGCCTAAAAAAAAGCCACATGACATAATTAGTTACTAAATTTATTATTTAGTTAATAATTAATTATTGGTTATTCTTTTTGAATTTAAATATATATAAAAAACGAAAATAATAAAAAAAAATATAAAACTACCATATATATGTATATATATATATATATATATATATATATATATATATATATATATATATATATATATATATATATATTAATTGATTACTTTATTTGAATTAATAAATATAGATATCTTATAATTAACTATATAAAAAACGAAAATATAAATATAAAAAAAAACTACCCATTCAAATTGGGTGGGAGTAGTTTCAAGTTGGAGTTTTTAAATTATTTTAAAATAAAAAAGCAAAAAAAAAAAATTCAATAGTAAAAAAAAAAGAGAGAAGAAAAACTACCCATTCAAATCGGGGAGTAGTTTCAAGTTGGAGTTTTAAAATAGTTTTAAAATAAAAATAAATATCTTATAATTAACTATAATTAGAAAATAAAAATAAAAATATATAAAAAAGTAACTACCTGTTCAAATTGGGTGGGAGTAGTTTCGAGTTGGAGTTTTTAAATTATTTTAAAATAAAAAAGCTATAAAAACGAAAAAAGAGGAAAAAAAAACTACCCATTCAAATTGGGGAGTAGTTCAAGTTGGAGTTTTAATATAATTTTAATATAAAAAACAAAATTGAAAAAATAATAAATTACTAATTCAAATTGGGGAGTAGTTTTAAGTTGGAGTTTTAAAATTATTTAAAAATAAAAAAATAAAAATAAAGTAATAAAAAAAACTTCAGAGAAAAATATTAAATAACGTAATATGCTAATGAAACTTTCTATTAACAAAGTAATAGTATTAAATATTGAAAGATATAATAAAGAAAAATACATAACAAAAACGTTATTCGATGCGCTGCATGTATAAGTCCCGTTAGTTTAACATAGATTTTATTCACTAAAATTTAGATAATATTATTAAGAACAACAGAATAAAATTTAAAATAAAAAAAATTCAATAGTAATAAATTATATATCTTCTCATATATTACAAAAAGAAAACGAATACTAAATATTGCTTAATATAATAAAGAAAAATAGAACAAAAAAGTTATTCACTGACTATATAAGTACGTTTGATTTAATAGAGATTTCATTATTGAGTATATCGTATTGACAAACAAGATGACAATTGAATTTTATTAAAGTAATACGATCTAATAGGATCAAACAAGCCTGATCCTAATTTAATTTAATTAATATTTTTTAAATATTGACCGCGCATTGTGCGGGTACGACTACTAGTACACCTTGTAAATATGGAAAAAATAAAAGTCAGATTTATTGTTGGCGTAAAAGAAATGTCTTTTTCCAATAAAAATAAATCTGACAGAAAATTCAAGGCGGCGATAATAAGTAGGGTTTCAGAGAGAGGCTCGTGGGCTGGGCTTAGTATAGGGGGTTGAGGAACAGGAATTGGTCCAATTGCTATGAATATAGAAATTTTACCAAGCAATTCTTCTTCTTTAAAGATTTCAATATTTGTTACAACTTTATTTATAAAAAATGTCCATATATTTGAAAATAAGTTGTTTTTTTGGTACAATTGAAAATAAGTTTTATCTTTATATACTTTCATTTAAAATACAGTAGTAGTAAAATATAGAAACGCCAATTTTTACTAATAATATTGAGCCAACACTAGTAAATAATTTTATTTGAAAACAATCGCAACTAGTCTAATTTTGCTATTATAGTATAACTAATCTTAAGATACGCGCATTGCGCGTGTACCCTATCTCAAAGAGTAATATTTTATTGGAAATTAGCTTGAGTTAATAAATGAAAATTAAGAAAAATCATAAGTTCTTATGAATACAATAAATTTATATACTTTGTAAATTAGGTGTTTATTGATATGAGTACACACACAAAACGCGCACCTGGAGATAATGTGTTTGAATTATACATAATTATAAAATAAAAATTAAAGAAAAATTCCTGAAATGATTAATGCCATCCCATTTAGCTAGCTCAATAAATGAAAAAATCTTATCATGTAGAAGTTTTCAAATGTCTTATTATGATTTATGAGGACTTATATATTTCAAAGATACAATAAAATAATGACAATTCATTTAGAATACATTCATACTCCAAATCAATGAGCGCAAATTTAAAAATTTACTTAATATTATTTTTAAATATATTTTGAGTTATAAAATAAGTACTTAAGAAAAATAGTTTAAATTCCTTATGAAGATAATATTGATCCTATTTTGCTAACTTGGTAAAGAACGAATGCCACATTTTCAATGAACCGATTTGCAGGCTTTTAGCTAATAGAAATATCACCTAAGTACTTAAAAATTTCTTTGTTAAACCTTCCTGGCGAAATCACAATTCAGGACTTTCAACATTTTATTTTTCCTTTTATGCTACCTACATTATTATTATTATTATTATTATTATTATTATTATTATTATTATTATTATTATTATTATTATTATTTTAATTTGATATAAAAGGAGAAGAATAATATCAACTGTAAGGGGGAAAAATTGCTAAGTAAATTTTTTATTTACCACCATCTTTTCTCTTTTGATCTAAATGCGTATATGTCTCTTTATTTTGAGGTTTATTCAGTCAAGATTTTTTTTGTTGTTTCTAATAACATTCCATTATAAATTGTGTAATAAATTCCAAATTAAAAATATTAGAAAAAAATTAATTGCAATTCTATTAACGTTATATTAATGCTTTATTATTTTTAAACTTAGTATAATATATATATATATATATATATATATATATATATATATATATATATATATATATAAATATAAATTTATTCAGTTCGATCAGGTATTTTTTATTTTATTTAAAAAATAAAAAAATTACCCTAAATATTCGTTGCGGTCATAGATTTTTATCGGACCTATAACTTTATCAAGAAAAACCTAATAATCGGTTGGAAAGGTCCTGTTAATTTGGTTTTCAGTTGAGTTTCATAGAATCATTGACATCCCCTATATAAAATCTAATGGGAACGTCTTGTTTATTTTCATAAAAACCAAATTTTAATTTTTTAATTTTTAAATAATATTTTTATTTTAGGTAAAATAGAAAGGAAAAAAACACACGATATTGTCTTGTTTGCTTAGAACTTTTTGAACATCTTTGTTCACTTGGCCTAGAAATTTTAGGAGCTTTTTGAATTTTCTTGCTATCATATCCTTCTTCACAATAATAGTAATCTTATTATTTTTAATTTGATAAATTAGGAAGTATTTAATAAATACATTTTAATTGATTTAATAATCATAAATATTAGGAATAAAAATATGGGAAATTATGATTTTGTTACCTAATTCGGGTAAGGAAAGAATTTATATAAGGTAAAAAGAAAAATTGATTTTAAAGAAGGAAAGATTTAAAAGTTTAATTAATTTTAAAATTTTAAATATTAGGAAAAATAAATAAATGACAAATTTGTGCAATCAAGATGTGCTTAATATCTAGTAAAGAAATATTTCGGATTTGATAAAAAACTATCTTATTCAATATGGACTATAATTTGAAAGAAATATTTTATCTTTTAAAGAGTATAAGTAAGTCCACTTTTGTTTTCTAGATTCAAGCAAACATGACGAGTTAATGCCAACTAAACAGCGCTTTAGAATGATCTAATGATCTTTCCAACAGGGAAAATTAACTTGAAGTAGTTTCAAACGTTGAGAAAAATAATTATAGAATACGCATGCTTTGCGCAATCAGACTCACATGATATAGAATACGTTTTGTCAAAATTATATTGCATTATAACATTGCAATAAGTAAGGATTTATATAAGATTATAAAATCTTATTTGATTTTAACTTCCTACGTGGTAGTTTAAATAAGGAAATATTCAATAACCTAAATTTACTTGACTTCAAATTCTAAATATTAGAAAAATAATTAAATTACAATTTTATCCAATATAAAATCTATTGTTAAAGGGTAAAAAAGGCGAACGATATTTCGCTAAAGGCCTTCGTGCTTTTAATATAGTATAGATTTGATTTTGGAAGTTACCAATGGACTAATAATGCCCTATTAAACATCGATGTCCAATATTCGTATTGGAGTCCAATTATATTCGATTTTGCGTCGCGTTAATGTCTATTTAAGCGGGAAGCGTTCCCTAATCGGATTTTTTTCATACTCATAGCTCGAGTCCAAAACATGTGGTTAAAGGTGAAGTGATCTTATCCATCCTAGCATAACTGATGTTACTAACTTCTACGCATTGATAGAACGTGAGAATAACATATAAAAAACCTCTCTAAGTTATATTCCTAAACAATAGTTATATTCCTATACAATAGTTATATTCCATCAAGACTATTCTACGAGTTTTGGAAACTTTTCCTAAATGCTTGTAGCCTCCTGTTTATAAGTATGGCGCGCTTCATACACATAAACAAGACTCTACTAACACGGCTTCATAGACCCTTAGGACTCCATAAACCTGAGGTTCTGATACCAAGTTTGTCACGACCCATTTTCTGAACAAGCCGGGACCGACACTCGATCACTAAACATGACCGAGCGAGCCATCTCTGCTTATCAAATCTATTATAACTCCAAACTTTATATGCAACAAGGCAATACTCCAACCAAATACTTTTGATTAATGTAAATATTTAAATAAATTAACTCCAAAACTTTATTCGTAATAACTACTAAATTTATGCTAAGTTATTATAAAAAAACATCTGAATCTTAACACGTTGACTATGTCTATGAATCCTCTACTAATAAACTGACGCACTGCTCAGGACATGAGATTTCCTGGCCAGTTCTCTAAGTAACAAAGAAATAACTAAATAAAGATGACTCTAAGGAATACTCCACGAACAAAGCGGAGCTCACCAATAGCACTGGAAGAGAAGGAAGTCCTAACTCGTAGCCTGCTCACCTGCAAATCCGGTTCCTACGTTGTGACGAAGACCAACGTAGGTTCCTAAAAGAGAACGTCAGTACCATCCATTGTACTCAGTGAGTCTCAACAACAGGGGGCGAAACTTTAATAACATATACATTATGAGCAAAGGTTCTAAATGCATGTAAAACATAAAACTTATAAGAATAATTCTAAATAATCGCAAAACAGCAGTTTTTGAATATTCTAAAAGAAATTCTTTTCTTTTTCTTTCTTAAAAAAATATACTTCACTTTATACTTTGGGAATTTAAACTATTCTAACTTAATTCTGTTTCAGTCACCATGTGATCGGCACGGGTTCGATCCCAACCTGATCGAATAGGCCCAATCCACGAGGTGTCACTCGCTTCATGGTTCTCAGCGCTCATCTCTCATACCTTAGCATGGCTAAGTAAATTCTTAGCAACGAGACCCTCGGCTCGTGTGCTCCCAACTTTGGCACAAGTAGTTTCAGGAAGTCAACGCCTTGGTCAGGACCCTAGGCCTGGACGATGACCCCTTCTCAGAATAAAAGATACTCCCAAAAATCTTTTCTTTCTAAAACTTCTTCTTGTGACTTCGCAAGTCTAAATCTTTTATACATACTCACATTGGTATCCTTAAATGTAAGGCATGACATAAGAATGGAATAAACATTCAAAAGTATTTATAAAGATTCTTGATCCTTCATGAATTTTAAACATGAAGATGGCATATAAGAATAACATAAAAATCTGAAATTTATGCACATAAATCTAAATAATCATCTAAACTTTAGCTAGAAAATAATTCTAAGCTAATAGGCACTTACTACTCTAATTAAGTATATATTAACTATTTTATGCACTTCATCAAACACCTTGTGTGCGTGCATTTGTGAGTTAAACTACTTTAGTAAAGGGTTATATCAACTCACCTCAAAACTCCTTGAGCCAATACGTAGACCCTAGTCCAATTTATACCCGTCAAACAATCGATTCTATAACAACCAGTGCATTTTAATCAATTTTAAAGTTTCATATCTAAACATGGAATTTACTGTTGATATAGAGGAAGAAGGGAATTAACTAATCATTTCTTACCTGTTACTACTTTAGGATGATTGACAATATGAAATTTTATATACCTGAGTTCAAGAATAAGTGAGTTATAATGAACCCTAGAATTTTTCCGTGCCTGAGCAATTCCTGGCTGCCTCAGTTCGTAAGGCTTTAAACGTTTTCTATGCCTGGCGTGAATAAACAGAACATTAGTTCTGTATTGCATTAAGGCTTTAAGCCTTTGCTTTTTGAATGACACACGTTTCTTACCCTTTCCAAGGCTTTAAGCCTTTTTTTTTTATGTTTTATTATTTTTGTCTTTTTGTTTTGTTTTGCCTTAACTAATAATTAATGATACCCACTTTTAAATATTACTGATATTAAAATTATTAATATTTCCCTAATTGTATATCCAATTATTTAAGTGTATTTATACACACACACACACACACACATATATATATATATATATATATATATATATATATATATATATATATATATATATATATATATATATATATATATATATATATATATTTCACTATAGGCAAGATAAAATAATAGTAATAATAATAATTCAGTTCTATAATTAGCATATCTTGAAACTTTTATAAATTTGAGGAGTGTTACAGGTTTGATAAACGTTTTGATCAAAAGCGGAATTCAGAAGATTTTGGAACATTAGGCTTGAATTCGATGTGATTTGGTGGATTTGATGTTGTTTGAGGTGTTTTGAAGATTGATATATGTTTGGATAGTGGTATATTACTTGCTTGTGCTTTTGGTTGAGGTCCCGGGGTCCTTGGAGTATTTTCGGATGGTTGTCGGAAAGTTAGGAGTTGGGAGTGTGCAGCTGAAGTTTTAGGACTACTGTCATAACCGCATCTGCGGTTGGAAGGCCGCAGACGCGACCCCCGCAGATGCGAAAGCTAGCCGCAGAAGCAGCCAAAGAGGGCATCAGCTGGAACCGCAGTAGCGGTTAAGGAAGCGCACATGCGATATCACAAGTGTGGGATTTGCATCGCATATGCGTGACTTGGACTTTAACTGAAAACCGCAGATGCGGTGGGCTAGGCCTTATAAGCGGGACTGCAGAAGCGGAAAATGGGCCGCAGGTGTGAAAACCCTGGGCCAGAAGGTATAAAAGATTTCCTTCGCGAATTTTTGGTTATTCCACCATTTCTAAGATGACTTTGGAGCTTTTTAGGAGATTTTGAAGAGGGATTCAAGGGATAACGTTTGGAGGTAAGATTTTTGAACCTAATAATCGATCCTATGGCATTATTTTACTGATTTAGCTTGAAATTAATGAAAATTAAGGGTTACAAATTTGAGAATTAGGGCTTGGTATTAGAGACCTTGACTTGAGGATTTGAGAGACCATTTGTGACTGGATTTTGGGACTTTTGATATGAATGAACTCGTGGGGAGATAAGGAGTTGACTGATATAAATTTTATCAAATTCTGAGACGTGGGCCCAGGGGTCGGGTTTTGGTTAATTTCAGGATTTGCGTGGTATTTTGATTACTTTCGATTGGGCTTTATTCCCTTAGAACATTTTTGATGGTTATGTACTAATTTCGGTAAGATTTGGAGCATCCAGAGGCTGATTCGAGAAGCAAAGGCATCACGGGCTAGAGTTTGGACCGGATAGAGGTGAGTAATGATTATAAATGTTGTCTTGAAGGTATAAAACCCCAGATTTCACATCGTTGTGCTATTTTGAGGTGACGCACATGTTTGATGACGAGCGTGGGGTTATGCACCGTTGGGGATTGTGACTTAGTCCATCCCGTATGACTGTTTTACCGTGTATTTGATTGAAAACTGTTTGCTATCATCATGTTTTGGGCTGAATGCCATATTTGGGCCTCGTGCCAACTGTTTTGGACCCTTAGGGGATTTTTACTACCTTTTCTCACTATTTTGACTTTATACTTGTACTTAGTCATGCTATATTCCATTGTTTTCATAACTCAACCATGTTTACTTTGTTTTGACATCTTAAATGATATTTTGAGCTGAGTATCATGTTTTACTGTGCCAGAGTGGCTTTTAGAGATTTCTGACTGAGTAGGGCCGAGGGCCTGTGTAGTGAGGATTATTATGGGATCGGGCTGCACGCCGCAACAGTGTTGTACTGATGATGATTATGAGGCCGAGGGCCTGAGTTGTACGCCACAAGGTGGCTTGATATGAGGCATAGAGCATGTATTATGCCACGAGATGACTTGATATTACACTTGGGCCGTAAAGGGCCCCTCTTGGAGTCTGTACACCCCAGTGAGCACAGGTACCCAGTGTGATATATGATATAGCCCGAGGTGCTGGTGTTGTTCCATGTTATTGCTCGAGGGGATGATTTTATGTGTTTATATTTTCTCGCTTCTTTTCATTTACTTGTTTAACTATTATAAAGGTGTTTTAAAGAAGCTTATACTGAACTAAGGTGTTTTATAAGATTTCACTGTTTTATTGCATTGTATTAGTGTTTACACTCCCTCTTTTAGCATGTTATTGTGTTTTACATGATTTCTTATCGCTTAGTCTTCATTTATTTTTATTACTCACTGAGTTTGAGTACTCACTTTACTCCCTGCATCCTGTGTGCAGATTCAGGAGCTTCGAGTCTTGCCAATGAGGGTTGATTGCTCCCAACAGGCTATTCGGAGTCCACTAGGTAGCTGCTCGGAGTTCGAAGCCCAGTGTTGCTCCCTCCTATCTTACTTTCTGTTTCTAGTTTTTTAATAGGTTGTATAAACTCTTTCAAACTCTTAGACACATGTTTAGATGCTCATGACTGGTGACACCCCGATGTCGGGCTGTGTTGTTTTCCGCAAATTGTACTAGTTCACTTTTATTTTGGGATTATTAGCATATTAATGACTTAAATTATGTTATTATAATTGTTTAAAATGAATTAGGTGTTTTTTCGGCTGGCCTCGTCTTCAGAAAGGCGTCATCACGACCGGGTCTGGGTGTAGGGTCGTAACAAGTTGGTATCAGAGCCTAGGTTACATAGGTCTCACAAGTTATGAGCAGGTTTAGTAGAGTCTTGCGGATCGGTACAGAGATGTCTGTATTTATCCTCGAGAGGCTGTAGAACCTTTAGGAAACTTCATATTCTTGAAATTCTTGTCATGCGAATCTATTGATCCGAGTACTAAACTTTTGTTATTCTATTCTCTCACAGATGGTGAGAGCACGTGCTATCGGTCAGGATAGACGACCACTAGTACTACCAGCTGTGGCCACTAAAGGCCGGGGATGCGGTCGAGGCCATGGTAAGGGTAGGGGTGTGGCCCACATAGTAGCTAGGGTAGCACCTACAAATCCACCAGCCGCCCCAGTTCACGATCAGGTTCCAGTTGTGGATGCTCCAGCAGCACTATCTCAGGCACAAGTTGTGCCCATTGTGATTCCAGGTCTTCTGGAGGCCCTGGCTCAGATTGTATCAGTATGCACTGGCCTAGTTCAGGCGGTCTCAGTTATTACAGCCGCAATTACTTCTCAGGCTGGGGGAGGCACTCAGACTCCCATCGCTCGCACACCTAAGCAGGTCGTGCAGGGACTTCAGACACCGGGGCACCTCTAGCCCAGCCGGTTGTAGCTGCTCAGGACTAGGTAGCTCCTGCCATGCCAGAGGACGAGCAACGCAGGTTGGAGAGGTTTGGTAGATGCCCAGGGTTTCTTGGACAAGTGTTAGAGGATTCTTCGTCTAGCGGGGTCGCTTTCACTACCTTTCAGTTTTCTGGAGCTGCCTTCACTTGGTGGGAGGCTTATGAGAGGTGTAGGCCTGTTAGTGCAACACCACTTACCTGGCAGCAGTTCTATGTTCTCTTTTTGGAAAATTATGTGCCACAGTCTCGTAGAGAGGAGCTGCACAAGCAGTTCGAGTGGTTGCGTCAGGGAGATTTGACTGTGACGTAGTATGATATGAGGTTCTAGGAGTTAGCTCGCCATGCTGTTTGGTTGGTTCCTACAGAGAGAGAGATAGAGAGGATTAGAAGGTTCGTTGATGGCCTCACATATCAGCTTCGTATTCTTATGACCAGGGAGAGGGTGTCTGGTTCTACTTTTGAGGAGGTTGTTGACATTTCTCGTGATATTGAGTCAGTTCGTCGCCAGGAGAGAGATGAGAGGGAGGCCAAGAGGCCTCAAGGATCTGGTAGTTATGGTGGTGCTCCTTCGAGGGGTCAGTTTTAACACGGCAGAGGCCGTCCATTCAGGCATGCTCAGCCAGCTTGCCCAGTTTATCGTGGGGCGTCATCGGGTCATGGTTCTCACAGTTCTTATTAGGGCCAGTCATCACTTAGTGCCCTTCCAGCTCAGAGTTCGTCCGGTGCTCCATCAGTTTAGGGTTCTTCTATGCCAGGTGCATCTGCTAGTCATTTCGGTGCTAGGAGTTCCCTTCAGTCCCTGTCTCCAGCACCCGAGAGTTGCTATGAGTGTGGAGATATGGGTCATATATGGAGGTAGTGTCCTCATCGTCTTGGGGGTTCATCTCAGCAGAGGAGTTGGCCATCGGCTTCAGCACCAGTTACTTCACCACCACCCACCCACCTAGCTAGGGGTAGAGGTCAGTCAGCTAGGGGACGCCCTAGAGGGGGAGGTCGATTAGGTGCCGGTCAGGCCTATTTATATGCACTTCCAACTAGACCCGATGCTATTGCTTCAGATGTTGTGATCATAGGTATCGTCTCAGTCTGTCGCAGAGATGCCTCTGTATTATTTGATCCCAGTTCCACTTATTCTTATGTGCCATCATACTTTGCTCGTTATTTGGATATGCCCCGTGAGTCTCTTGTTTCATCGGTTCGTGTATTTACTTCGGTGGGCGATACTGTTGTTATAGACCGTGTGTACCGGTCATGTGTGGTGACTATTGGGGGTCTGGAGACCCGAGTGGATCTATTGTTGTTATGTATGATAGACTTTGGTGTTATATTGGGCATGGATTGGCTATCTCTGTGTCGTGCTATTTTGGATTGTCATGCTAAGACAATGATATTATCTATGCCGTGTGTGCCATGGATTGAGTGACGAGGTTCGACTGATCATGTTCCCAGTAGGGTAATTTCATTCTTGAAGGCCCAGCATATGGTTGGGAAGGGTTGTCTTTCATATCTAGCCTTTGTGAGGGATGTCGGTGCAGAGACTCCTAGTATTGATTCTGTTCCTGTTGTGAGGGATTTTCCTGACGTGTTTCTTGCAGACCTGTCGGGCATGCCACCGGACATGGATATTGATTTTGGTATTGATTTGGTGCTGGGCAATCAGCCCATTTCTATTTCGCTATATCGTATGGCACCAGCGGAGCTGAAGGAGTTAAATGAGTAGCTTCAGGAACTCCTTGATAAGGGGTTCATTCGGCCTAGTGTGTCGCCTTGGGGTGCGCCAATTCTATTTGTGAAGAAGGATGGCACTATGAGGATGTGCATTGATTATAGGCAGTTGAACAAAGAAACAATTAAGAAAAACTATTCTTTGCCTCATATCAATGATTTGTTTGACCAGCTTCAGGGAGCGAGAGTGTTCTCCAAGATTGATCTCCGTTCAGGTTATCACCAGTTGAAGATCAGAGACTCGGATATTCTTAAGACAGCTTTCAGGACCCGATATGGTCATTATGAGTTCTTGGTGATGTCTTTTGGGCTGACCAATGCCCCAACAACGTTCATGCATTTGATGAACAACGTGTTTCGACCTTATCTCGACTCGTTTGTCATAGTCTTCATTGATGATATTCTGATATACTCACATAGTCAGAAGGAGCATGCAGAGCATTTGAGATTTGTGTTGCATAGATTGGAGGAGGAGCAACTTGATGTTCCGGAGATTTCAACACATTTAACACAAATTGCTTAGATTTTAGCTTGTTTTAAATGCAATTATCTTTTATATTTATGTAATTTTAATGTTTTGCAGTGTATGAGGTTTAAGGACCCAAGAACATGGAAATGAAATCAAAAAGCTGCAAAAGGACAAGAAAAGGGCAAAATGCGGTCGCAGATGTGAGAATGCGGACCACAAATCCAACATGGGGACCACATATTGCTTAGAGGAACTGCAAAGCCAAACAGTCTGTTGGCCAAATTCAAGCGCAAGAAATGCGGTCCATTATGCGATTGCATAACAGGTTTGCGGGCCACATAATGGATCACAAACTCGCTGTAGAAGTTGCTGAAGCTGGAAATATAGTGACATTATGCAGTCGCAAATCAACAATGCGGACCGCATAACCAAGATGCGACGACTACCTGGAAACTAGGATTCGAAGATACAATAGCTTTGACGAGAATGCGGACCGCATGTCTGTTATGCGACAGATATGCGGTCGCATAATCAACTTGGAGGGGCATTTTTGTCCGAAATTGGTCCCCGAGTTTTAGCCCACTATAAATGGATTTATTAGGGTTTTGTGGGGGTATCTTGTCTGGTTTTTGAGCTATGTTCCATCCTTTGAATATTCCTCTCTTTTGGAAGCTTTAGGAGTGAAGAATCTTGCACTTTGTAAGCTTTATGACATTTAATATTTTCATCTTTTTGTATTTTAGCATGAGCAGCTAACTTTAAATACTAAGGTTGTGGACCCTAAATGGGTGTTATGTTAATGAGTATTTAACATTGAATATATATATAATGGTTGGTTAATATATATTTATTTCTCATTCTTCAGTTATTGTTGGTGGTTGCAAATATTAACAAGAGTCATTAAACTCTTTCTTTACTTGGAAAAGTGAGTTAGAGTTTGGTAGAAGTAAATATCAAAGACTCAAGGCTTTAAACCTTGTTTAATAGAATCGCTTAGGAATAAGTGGGTTTTATTTTAGCATAAATTGATTGCTCTTAATTGCAACTCTTTTATATTTGAAAAAATCATAAAGAGGAAATACTACCCAACTATTGAAAAATATTGGGTAGTCATTTAGAAATCATTTGCATATCTAAAGAACCTTCCATTAGAAATATATTATATTAACACCGATAGCTCTACATTTCATTGAAGGGGACACAACCTTGGTTTCCTTAGTCAAATTATTTACATTCTCAATGTTACAATTAGTTATCTCTTCAAATCACAATCATATCATACTCTTGTTACGATTAACAGAATAGAATTATGACCTAAGTCAAGTAGCACACTACTCGACTAACCTTTTCATGCCTATTCCCTATGGGATTCGACCCCAACCTTGTTGGGTTATTATATCTGACACCGACCTCCTTACACTATTTAATTAAAGTGTAATTTGAGCGTATCAAATTTTGGCGTCGTTGCCGGGCAATACGGTTTTGAAATTACTAATTAGTGTGTGCTTTGCTTTACGTCTTATTCTATTCCATCACACTTTGCTTGTTTTGCTTGGTGTTGATAGGAAGACATGGCCGAATATGAGGAAGAAATGGAAGAAAATCCTTTTGCGGACATAGGTGAGTACATTGAGGATACAAATGCTATTGTACCTCCGGTTGTTGGTGCTGCAACTTTCAAAATGGAACATGATTTAATCCTAATGCTCAAAGCGGAGGGGTTTTTCAGGAATTTCACTGATGATGATCCGACACAACATCTTAGAAACTTCTTGGGTGTGTGTGCGATGCATAAGCATAACAACGTCTCAGATGATGCCCTAAGGTTGAGAGTGTTCAAGTACTCACTAGTTGGGGACGCAAGGAAATGGCTTCAAAATATGCTACCAAATTCCATTCATTCTTGGCTTGAACTTGTCCGAGCATTCTTAGCTAAATGGTTCCCGCAAAGTAAGAAATCTGAGCTCCGGGATAAAATTTTCTTTTTCAAGCAAGTACCGGGAGAACATCTACATAAGGCATGAGATCGATTCAAGTTATATGGTTAGGTCTCCCAATCATAGTTTTCCAGATTCTATCTTGTTGGAGAAATTCTACATGGGGTTAGATCCTATGAACCAATCTATAGCCAAGAATGCAGCTGATGGATCTTTTATGGAGAAAACATTTGCAAGGGTCACACAAATCCTTGACAAAATGGCACAACATAATCAAGCTTGGAACTCAGAGGACACCACAGGTGGAATTGCATATGGTTCTCCCTCTTTGACCACCATGATTAAGGAGAATCAAGAAAGAGATCAAGTAATTGCAGGGCTTGCCACCAATGTCAATGTGTTGACAAAACTGTTCACTGAAAGCCAAACGAAGAAGGTAAATGTGGTGGAAGATGTGTAACCATCATCAAGTGAAGATTATGAGGAAGCCAACTATGTCAACAACTCTCAAAGAGGCTATCAAAGGCAACAATACCAAGGTCAAGGACAACAAAATCAATGTAGGCCTAACCTGCAAGGGCAAGGCAACCAACAATGGCGAAATGACCAAGGTGGCTCAAATCAAGGAAATTGGAATAACAACAACAACTTCTCAAATCAGAGTTCAAACCCTTATGTTCCTCCAAAGGGTTAATATTCAAATCAAGGTTCCTCAAATGATTCCAAGTTGGAAAGCATACTTGAACGGGTATTGCAAAATCAAGAGAAGTCTGACACTTCTATGAGGAATATGACCGAGCTTGTTGGCTCTCATACTGCATCTATTCAAAAATTGGAGATGCAAATGAGAGATCTCTCTAGGGAACAAAATCCAAAGCAAAAGGGAATACTTCCTAGTGACACAATTGCGAACCCAAAGAGTAGTGGGAGTGGCCCAACTTCTCATATCATGGCAATTACTACTCAGAGTGGGAAGGTACTACAAGGAGAGAGTGAACAAGTGGTTGAAGTAGAAGAGTCCGAGAGGTTGAGGTTGAAGAGCCAAGTGTTGTTGAAGTTGAAAAGGTTACAGAATAGTTGAAAGTGAAGAAGTAAATCGGGAAGAGGTAAAGGAAAAGGTAAAAGAGACACCAAAAACTCTAACACCTATTCCTAAACCTCCTCCTTCATTCCCTCAAAAACTTGCTAGGAAGGTTGATGATAGCAAACTCGAAAAGTTCTATGACATTCTCAAGCAGTTATCGGTGAATATTCCATTTGTGAAAGCATTTCAAGAGATGTCGGGTTTTGCTAAATATTTGAAAGACTTGATCACCAAGAATAGAACCACCAAGAATAAAGTGGTGAATATGACTCACCGGGTTAGTTCCATCATTACAACATCCACTGTTCAAAAGAAAGAAGACTCGAGAGCTTTCACCATTCCATGTACTATTGGGGCACATGATTTTGCAAGAGCCCATTATGATAATGGGACTAGCATCAACTTAATACCTCTTGCCATTTACAAGCAAGCAGGGTTAGGTATGCCAAGGCCCATAAATATGAGATTGAAAATGGCTGATCGTTCCATAAAGAGACTGGTGGGAATTATTGTTGATGTGCTTGTAAAAGTGGGACAGTTTCATTACCCGCCGATTTCATAATCCTTGATTGTGCAGTTGACAAAGAAATCCCTATCATCTTGGGAGACCATTCCTTGCCACAGGAAGAGCACTAATGGATTCGGAACGGAATGAGATCAAATTCTGTATGAATGATGAAGAGGTTACATTCCAAGAAAGCAAGGGTATGAAACTACCACATGAATATTAAAGCATCTCGGTGATTGATGTTGTTGATGAAGTGGAAGACGCAGTTGAAATGAAGATGGAAGAACAATGCCTCGGTGTGGCATTGGTGGCTATTTTGGTAAACTTCAATGGTGAAGATATAGAGGGATATATGGAATCAGTCAATGCATTGGAGGGGCTTAGGTCCTACACTTATGCTCCGAAGAAGCTCTCTCTCGACTTGGAGAATAGAGCCACTCCTCCCGCAAAGCCTTCTATATTGAGCCACCACAACTAGAACTCAAACCACTTCAACCACACTTGAGGTATAAATTTCTTGGCTCAAATGATACTCTACTGGTAATCATTTCTTCTTTGTTGAATGATGTGTAGGTAGAACAACTGTTAGATGTCTTGAAGGAACATAAGCAAGCTATTGGGTGGACAATTGCGGACATCGGAGGGATTCCCGCTGGAATTTGCGAACACAAGATCCAATTGGAGAATGAGACTAAACCAAGTGTGGAGCATCAACGACGATTGAACTCGACCATGCAGGAGGTGGTAAAGAAAGAAATAATCAAGTGGTTGGATGCCGAGATAGTCTACCCCATTGCCGATAGTTCTTGGGTGAGCCCGGTGCAATGTGTGCCACAAAAGGGAGGCATGACCGTGATTGAAAATGATAAAATTGAGCTCATACCAACAAGAACGGTGAATGGATGGACGGTGTGTATGGATTATCGGAAGCTCAACAGTGCCACGTGCAAAGATCATTTCTCTATGCCTTTTATTGATCAAATGCTTGATCGGCTAGCAGGAAGGTCATTCTATTGCTTTCTTGATGGATATTCCGGTTACAACCAAATCAACATAGCATTGGAGGACCAAGAGAAGACAACATTCACTTGCCCTTATGGAACTTTTGCCTTTATTCGGATGTTGTTTGGTTAGTACAACGCTCCGGCTAGTTTTCAAAGATGCATGATGTACATCTTCTCAGACATGGTAGAGTATTTTCTAGAGGTTTTCATGGACGACTTCTCAGTGGTAGGTGAGTCTTTTGAGCATTGTCTTAACAATCTTAGACAAGTGCTCAAGAGATGTGAGGAGACCAACCTTGTGCTTAACTGGGAGAAATGCCACTTCATGGTGGATAAAGGTATTGTCTTGGGTCATAAAATTTCAAAACATGACATAGAGGTTGACCGGGCAAAGATCGAGATCATTTCCAAGCTTCCTCCACTTATTTCAATTATAGGTGTCCGAAGTTTCTTGGGGCATGACGGATTCTATAGGCATTTCATTAAGGATTTTTCCAAAATTGCAAATCCTATATGCAAACTCCTTGAGAAAGATGCAAAATTTGTGTTTGACGAGAAGTGCCTCAAAGCCTTTGAGGAATTGAAACAAAAGCTCACCACGACATCTATTATTGTCCCACCGGATTGGTCTCTTCCATTAAAACTCATGTGTGACGCCAATGGTATAGCTATTGGGTAGTGCTTGGCCAACGACATAACAAGGTTCTCCACCCAGTCTATTATGCAAGCAAGACACTCAGTGGCACGCAAATGAACTATACGGTGACTGAGCAAGAACTTCTTGCCATTGTCTATGCCTTTGAGAAGTTCCGGGCATATTTGTTAGGATCCAAGGTGATAGTGTACCCAGACCATGCTGCTCTTCGCTATCTTATGGAAAAGAAGGATGCAAATCCTAGCTTGATTCGGTGGGTTCTGTTGTTGCAAGAATTTGACTTCGAAGTCAAAGATAGAAAAGGGACGGAAAATCAAGTGGTGAATCATTTATCAAGGCTTGAAGAGGCAGGGAGACCAAAGGAAGATCTTGGAATCAACGATGCTTTCCCGGATGAACACATATTGGCATTATCTAACACTTTTGCTCCTTGGTACGCCGATATTGCCAACTACTTGGTTAGCGACCTTATTCCAGATGGATTGGAAGCTTATCAGAAGAAGAAGTTTTCGAGAGATTGTCGGCAGTACTATTGGGAAGAACCATTCTTGTTCCGTGTTTGTTCTGATAACATCATCAGAAGGTGTGTTCTAGAAGAGGAGATTATGTCAATTCTAAAGGCATGCCACGACTCACCGGTCGGGGGTCACCATGGGGGAAATCGAATGGCGGCAAAGGTGCTTGAATGTGGTTATTATTGGCCGTCGATTTATCATGATGCCAATCAAATGGTCAAGGCTTGTGACCAATGTCAAAGTTAAGGATCAATCTCCAAGAGTCATGAAATGCCAATGCACTTTGTGATGGAGATAGAGATCTTTGATGTGTGGGGAATTGATTTTATGGGCCCCTTTGTGAGCTCTTATGGTATGAAATATATCTTGGTGGCTGTGGACTATGTGTCCAGATGGGTTGCAACAATTGCCTTACCAAACAACGAGGCAAGGAGTGTGACCACATTCTTAAAGAAAAACATATTCACGCGATTTGGCACTCCTAGAGCCATTCTTAGTGATGGTGGGTCTCACTTCTGTAACAAGGTTTTCACGGGGCTACTAGAGAAATATGGCATCAAGCACAAGGTGGCCACACCTTATCATCCCCAATCAAGTGGCTAAGTTGAAGTTTCCAACTGGGAGATAAAGAATATTCTAGCAAAGACTGTTAATGCAAATAGGACCGACTGGTCAAGGAAGCTAGATGCGTTGTGGGCATACCGCACGGCGTACAAAACCCCTATTGGCATTTCTCCATATCGGTTAGTCTTCGACAAGGCTTGTCATCTACCCGTATAACTGGAGCACAAAGCCATGTGGGCTTTAAAAAGGTTAAACTTGGACTGGGCTGAAGCTGCAAATTTGAGGTTAACACAACTCAATGAAATGGAGGAATTCCGTTTCCATGCATATGAAAGTGCAGCTGTGTACAAAGAAAGGATGAAGTTCATTCACGACAAAAAGATCTTGAAAAGGGAGTTCAAGTCGGGTGACTTGGTTTTGCTCTTCAACTCAAGGCTCAAATTATTTTCGGGCAAGCTCAAATCAAAATGGTCCGATCTGTTCAAGGTGGTAGATGTCTCCCCTTTTGGAGCTGTGGAATTAGAATCGGAGGATGGGCTCCGAATCTTCAAAGTAAATGGCTAGCGAGTCAAGCACTACTTGGGCACAGATGGAGAAAAACACTTGGTGGAACAGTTGGCTCTCAAAGATGGTCCACGCACGACCAATGAGTGAACCCAAATAAAGGCCAACTTCGTCCTGCCGCGACGTTAAATCAAGCGCTTCATAGGAGGCAACCCATGTGTGGTAATATCCTTTTTGTCCTTTAAATTTTAACTTTTGTTAAATAGATTTAATTGAGCAATTTAAAGTATGTGTTTGAGTGCAGGTGATTCAAAAGATCATAACACAGGGTAAAATTACGTGTAAAAGGGAAGAAAAGTCACCATGGGCAGTCTACTACACATATGCGGTCGCATTTTAACTATGCGGACCACATAGTGGTCGCAAACCTGGGCATTTTGTTTGGAAAATATTGATGGTAGAAATGCGGCGAGGACGTGCACTTTGTGGACTGCATTTCAGTTATGCGATCGCACAAGTGCACCACATTGTGTCCATAAGAAGCTCAAGTTGAAACCACCGCATAACACTTATGCGGTCGCATAAGGTGTTATGCGGTGACTTATCCACTGCAAAATTCACAGATAAGTGTCGCACCTCCTTTTTCCGCGCCCGCGAGGGTGCGTAGGGAGTTTTCTCCAATTAAAGGACAGTCGAAACGGCATTGGTTTATTTGTTTCAGAGTCGCCACTTAGGAATTTTAAGGCGTCCCAAGTCACCAGTTTTAATCCCTGAATTGAGGAGAATATGACTCTGTTTGTTATTCTGCGAACCAAAAATCCTGAGTAAGGAATTCTGTTAATCCGGAAGAAGGTGTTAGGCATTTCCGAATTCCATGGTTCTAGCATGGTCGCTCAACTGTTTTTATTCTTGGCTTAATTATCTTGATTTTACTAAATACATTTTTTATTGCATGATTTTGTTACCGCTTTTATTTAGATTGTTTACAATTATATAAACGAATTACGCGTACGTATACTCGTATTATATACCTTTTATAATCATAAAGAATCATGCCACGCATACGTGTACATAAAAAGGTTGATAATATTTTTTATATTTTTATTATAAAAAAATCATACGTTCGAAGTTAGAAATAAAATTAAGAACATCGTCGCCCTTGTATGATTAAACAGTGAACTGCACATTTCGGGTTATATGAAATTATTTTAACATCCTTGGAGAAATCCCTTTTATTAAATATTCGCTCGAAGTTGTGCGAACGCATAATCCGAATTTGCTTTTAAAAATATAATCAGGTTACGCGAACGCATCCCTAATCGCGCAAAATATTCGTAATGGTATTACGGATTTTCCACAAATTGTTTATTATATCCATACATTTTTATGTGAAAATCATGAGAAATTCCCATTTTTGAGATGCCCTTAAATTCTTTGAAAAGAATTCACAGTTTATTAAATGTTGACCGCTGATTATATTTTTCGCGTATGAATTACATTCCTCCAAGCTATTCAAATTTAAAGATAAGAAATAAACATATGATTAACACTATTTTTTAGTAAATACAACATATGTATACTAAAAATGTGAATAGCGTATGAAACTAAAAAAATCAGTTCTTGAAAGGAAATGATATTTTCGGAGAATTCTCATAATTCTTTTTGCAACGAATGCTATTTTTGCACTCTTAAAATTGTTACACGTTATAAATCTAATCTACTTCTACATCGCTTGTTCTTAATCTGATATGCATGATTATTTTAGTTAATTCAGCTTATGATTGAGTTTGGGATACACATAACCGAAACGATTTCTATTCTCAACCTATGCGAACTATTGGAAAACGCTAACTTTCGCATTGTAAAATTCCTAGGCCATTTGTTATTAAAAAAGAGAACAAATCTACCTGTTGACTTAATAAAATGATATTGCATACAACATTATTCGCCATATTTTGACATTGTGAACATAACGGATTTTACTAATGCAACTTTCAACTATTGATTGTAAACATAACCATTGTTACGCCATAATATAGCAAAATGCAACCAACATCACCTAGATTTAAACAACAACTAACTAACTAACAAAATAAACCAATAATGTATTTTTTCCTTGATATTTCCATATTATGCTGTACCTAACTAACAATACCATAAAGTTTAAATAATGGCCAACTTTCTGCCATGTTCCTTATTTTGACAGTTCAAATATAACTAAACTAATGAGATTTCGAAATGGATAACATTATTACAAAGCTTTTATACGAATTTCAAAATAAGACAATTAACTTATAGCCATCGTGTCGAACTCACTACTAGTTAACCAACATGAAGCAAAGCTGAAATTTAAACTAATGAACTTAGACGAATGGAAAACAGAATTATAATTTCCAAGCTTCATTTATTTGTCATGTTGAAGCTCTTCACAATATGAGTTTAAAAGATATGTACATGGAAATGAAAGTAGAAGAAGTAAATTTCAGCAGTAGCAGCAGTAACAAAATCAGCAGAATACCAGTATTTCCCCAGATTTGAGCAATAATAGGACCCGAGGAACCCAGATGCACAGTAACAGTATTTTTAAGAAATTTCAGATTTTTAACTGAACAATGGGATCAAATAAATCCGGACAGATTCAATGAAAGAATAATATTTCTGATTTTGAGACTTTAGACAAAGCAGACTGAAAAAGCTTTCAATTTCAAAACACAGAGTCAGCTTCAATACTAGTTTCCGATATAGAATTCTGTTTTACTGTTTCTGTTTTCCTTTCTTAACTTCTATCCAGATTTTTCTCTCTGTGTGTATGTATTTCTATGTGTATTAAAATCTCAGTCCAAAATCTGAGTTCTTAAATCTCTCTCTAAAATTAGATTTTTTTTCCTCTTCAAATCAGATCTCAGTTTTCCTTCTTTTTTAAATCTCTCTCTCAAAAATCTGATCTCTCTCTTAAAAAATCTCTCTTTCTTAAAATCAGATCCTGTATTTATACAGGTCTGCCTTTTTTCTTTTCAGTGCTGCCTGGACCCTTTTCTCTTTTAAAAATCAGAAAGTCCCATTAAAAATCTGTTTTTCTACTTTAAATCTCATTAAGTGACCTTTTCCCTGATTTTCAGCATCCCATTACCCTTTGTTTCCCATTATCTCATTAAGTAATAGCCATTATCACTCCACTATCAGCACACTATTATTATCACATTACCCTACTGTTTCTATCCCAAAAATACCCTTGAAAACCTACTGTTATTACTGCCCATTAATACAAAATCAAAATCTATTACAAAACAGAAAAAATCTGTTCAAACCTAATTATCAACCTTATTTAAAACAGCTAATACCAATTCTCTTAAGTTCTGGACTGAATCTTAACTGAGAATGCACTTTTCTAACACAATGGTATCTAATCAATATTTGTGAGATTGAATTTAAACCTAATATCACAACAAATTATACTGAATTCAACATAACAAGTCAAACTGAATTTCAGCATTGAACTAAGATCAAACAAACACAGGAGCATTGTCAATATACTGACAATGCCCTGAAACTTAATGTTCAGACAATAACATATACACAACACTTATTTTGACAGATTCACATAAACCAGGATGATTTAACTGACGAGTATTAATTAAAACTGATTATTTACAACAATCGTCAACAAATAACCGATAACAGATTATTTCAAATAGCATTTTCAGAAACAGGATTCTATGATGTAACTACTCGACGAACTTAATCGAGTCGATTACTCACATTGTAAATAATCATAACCAACAGAAACAATTCATATTTTGATCAAGTAGACGGGTAGGAGACAGAATCACAGAATTAAATAAACAAAAATATGAAAAATTTCACAGGTTATTAAAACAAACTATACATACGTAGGAAACAAAAAGAAGTATAAAAAAATACCTCTGAATCCTTAATTTCACGGACCCAAGCTTGACTTTGAATTCGGACCTTTTTGAAATCAAACAGACCTTAGTCGAAGTATTTTCAACTGAAAATACTTCGACTAAGGTCGATTAGACCCCAATCTTCTATTTAACTCGGGCAAATTCCATGTTTTGAAATTTTTAGGGTTTTTGATTCTTGGATCCTAAATTCGAACACTTCTGGGAAGATTCGAAGGGAACTAAAGATGACACAAGGGTGAGGGAGGCCTAGAGGTCATCTGGTGTTAATTTGGAACGAATCTGAGTGAGTTCATTTGATTCGAACCTTCAAAAGAAGATTCGAAGAGTTCTGAGGGGATTCGAACCAAACCAACACTGGATCCATAGCTAAGGTAGTTAGGGGAAGCTACGGTGTGAATTTGGAGACCATCGGAGAGGGTTGAGTTTTCAGACCAACCTTCGATTTAAGATTCGAAGAGTTGGGGTCTGATTCGAAGGAAACTAATCCTGGATCCGTAAAGAGGGGGTTGTGATAAGTCTGCGGTGTTAAGGTGGTGACCGGCGGCGTTGTTGCCGCCGAGTTTCAGGCAATGGAGAATGAGGGCGGCTAGGGTTAGGGGTGTGATTCAGAGAAGACGATGAACAGTAAGGAAGGGGGGGGGAGGGTGTTAAGTTAGGGGGCCGGGGTAGGGATTTGGACTTTATATAGGGGAAGGGTGGATTAATCTTGACCGTTAGATCAAGCATGATACACGGTTAAGATCAGTTCATTAAACCAAACGATGTCGTTTGGTTTAATGTCAGGGTCGGGCTGAGTCGGGGCAATGGGTCGGGTAAAGGTTACGGGTAAGGGATGTGGGATCTCAGCCGTTGGATGGATTGGATCCAACGGTCCATGATAAAACGTGACCAAACGTTGTCGTTTGGTTTGGTCGAATTGGACCGGACCTGGAGTTGTTTGGATTGGGCTGTGAGGGGATTAATTGGTTTGGGCCTGGATTTTAATCCAGGTCCGATTTTTTTAATTTTTTTTTCAACCTATTTTCCATTTCCTAAATTTATCCCTAATTATTAAAATCCTAATTAAAATTATAAAAACAAAATTACCCTTACAAAGATATTAATTACCTTTTTAATAATTATTAACACATAGACAAAACATTAATCACACAGTGGAACATTTAAAATAGAACAAATGCATATTTTTTTGTGATTTTATTTTTAAATCAATTATTAAGTGCATAATTAAATCCTAGATATGCATGAAACATGTATTTTTATTTTAATTTTGTTTATTTATAAAAAAAAACATTTACGGACAAGACAAATAATTAACAAACACCACACAAATTCTAAAAATTGCACACTAACAGAGATTTGTTTTATTTATTTTTGATTTATTTTGGAGTTGTTTTCGTGAGGCAAAAATCACGTGCTCACAGCTGCCCCTCTTTGTGCGGAAACTCGAAGAGTTTTCGTGCAAAGATAAAGTGAGCGGATACGAGCGATTTTTGCCCGTTCAAATACTCCGTGGGAAGCATTTTTTGAAAGATTTGACCGAACCTCTGCTTCAAAGGTTTCCTACATATCCTTGGCTATAAAGGAATCAGGTCAATGTAGTTCGGGAAGTTTTGGGTAGCTGGGACTGCCGTGGGACCGTGATGTTACTACTGCTTCGTGCTGTTTTTACTGCTTGCTGATATCCTTATTACACCTTGCTTCAAAGGTAATACAAAAAGCTAAACTAGACTATGGTACATGAATTATAAAATCTTATCTATATCATGCCCTTGCGTTTCTTGTTGTCTTGATATCTTGGTGACTCTTGGGCATTTGGCTCATTCCGCATTCCCTTTCATTGTGTCCCGTATTTTCTTTCTCTGTTTGGGACTCTTGTTGTTTCCTGCTGGGGACTTTGTTGGACTCCTCTGCTTTATTAACTCTAAGTGTGCTCCTTTCTCATACGAGCGGGCTTTTGATTTCAATACTTCAATTATATTCCCTTGTTCTCCAGGTGGGCGCCTGATTTCTGCTGCTTCAGTTGTATTCCCTTATTCTCCAGGTGGGCGCCTGCCTTCTGCTGCTTTAGTTGTATTCCCTTATTCTCCAGGTGGGAGCCTGACTTCTGCTTCCTTTTTCATCCTTCCTTTGTCCTTGTTCTCCAGGTGGACGCCTGATTTCCTCCTTTCTTTGTCCTTGTTTTCTAGGTGGACGCCTGAATTCTTTTTTAATTTTTCATCCTCATTCTCCAGGTGGACGCCTAATTTCTTCTTAAATTCTTCATCCTCATTCTCCAGGTGGACGCCTGACTTCTTCTTAAATTTTTCATCATCATTCTCCAAGTGGACGCCTGATTTCTTCTTAAATTCTTCATCCTCATTCTCCAGGTGGACGCCTGATTTCTTCTTAAATTCTTCATCCTCATTCTCCAGGTGGACGCCTGATTTCTTCTTAAATTCTTCATCCTCATTCTCCAGGTGGACGCCTGACTTCTTCTTAAATTTTTCATCCTCATTCTCCAGGTGGACGCCTGATTTCTTCTTAAATTTTTCATCCTCATTCTCCAGGTGGACGCCTGATTTCTTCTTAAATTCTTCATCCTCATTCTCCAGGTGGACGCCTGACTTCTTCTTAAATTTTTCATCCTCATTCTCCAGGTGGACGCCTGATTTCTTCTTAAATTCTTCATCCTCATTCTCCAGGTGGACGCCTGATTTCTTCTTCAATTCTTCATCCTCATTCTCCAAGGTGGACGCCTGATTTCTTCTTAAATTCTTCATCCTCATTCTCCAGGTGGACGCCTGATTTCTTCTTAAATTTTTCATCCTCATTCTCCAGGTGGACGCCTGACTTCTTCTTAAATTTTTCGTCCTCATTCTCCAGGTGGACGCCTGATTTCTTCTTAAATTCTTCATCCTCATTCTCCAGGTGGACGCCTGATTTCTTCTTAAATTCTTCATCCTTATTCTCCAGGTGGACGCCTGATTTCTTCTTAAATTCTTCATCCTCATTCTCCAGGTGGACGCCTGACTTCTTCTTAAATTCTTCATCCTTATTCTCCAGGTGGACGCCTGACTTCTTCTTAAATTTTTCATCCTCATTCTCCAGGTGTACGCCTGACTTCTTCTTAAATTCTTTATCCTCATTCTTCAGGTGGACGCCTGACTTCTTCTTTAATTCTTTCTCCGGGTGTTTCCTGACACAAATGTTGTTTTTGCCCCTATTTTAAATCAAAGAAAACTTTGTTAGTTTTAAAACATGATGGTTAACTAGGGCATTCTTGCCGATGGTGGGGCTTCTCTTCGTCTTGTTTTGTTGCCTTGGAATGGTCGAAAAGACTGTTTGTCCTTGTAATTGACCCTTAACTATAGGATCCCCATCGGTATGTTTTCCTTCAAACCCTTTTAACCGTAATCATATGTTCTCCTGACATTGGTGATCCGCTTTTGATTTTTCTTACACCCATATCTTATTATTTTTTATTACCTCCTGTCCATCATGGCCGTATTTTTGTCCTATGCAACCTTGAATCTTGGTAGTATACCTTGACATTCTTTCTTATTTGTTTGGAACAAAACTCATCTCAAAATCTTTAGAAGAGTAAGATTATTAGTGACGAAAACATGATGATTTCGACAATCTAAAAAGAAAAATCCAATGGATGATTGTTGGAGAAGGAATAAAGGACTTATCTGATTGGAGTCACTGGCGCCAATGATCATGGTATGCAATTTGGATTAATCAACCCAGTCTTTTAATCAATCTCCTTTTGATTGTCTCATTTTGTTTTCCCCAAAATTTCCATAACCCAATTTGGGTCGCTGTATCTAAAAGAGTTTTCACCGGCAAACCTTCCTCAATTGTTTATTTCTTCATTCCTTTTCGCCTTATGGTGCCTGCGAAGGTTTTCACCAATAAGACTCTCTCATTTTACTTTCTCTCAACTTTCGTCGTCTCATGGTGCCCGTGTGGGGCTTCACCTATAAGACTCTCTCATTTTTACTTTCTTTTCTTGTTTGGACCAGAGTGTTAGGAACCATCTTCATTTGCTCGACTCGGCATTTTTCTAAGATTGGTCGAAAGGTCTTTTTGGTATGGGGTTGGAACGGAAAGGTATCAAAATTTAAACAGTTTGATATGGGTTTAAAATTACAACTCTTGGAATCTTTTTCTTATCTCTAATACAATTCCTGCCCCAGTTTCTTGATTGGGGTCTCTTGATGTTTCTTTTTGTGCACATTATGCATATCGTGCACCCTATGACCGAGCCGTGAGGCGCCTACGTATCCTTCTTTGAGGAATCAGGTCAAACGTAGTTCACTAAATGATAGTGATTTTGTTTCCTTTTTTATTATTATTATTATTATTATTATTTCATATTTGATTTTCATTGATTCCAAGAGAGGGTAGGAAAGAAACAAATATGGCTCAAAGGGGAAGCAAAGGGTATAGTGTTTGGATAGCAGAATAAATTGCCTTTGTCATTCCAATCTTCGAAATAATGCTAAATACAAACATTCAAAAAGTTATGCATAATATCTCTTTACCGCGTCAGAATTGATAGCCATGTCTATGCATTTGCCTTCAATATCTGTTAAGCATAGTGCACCATTCGATAATACTCTGGTCACAATGAATGGTCCTTGCCAATTCGGGGCAAATTTGCCATTTGCCTCAACCTGATGTGGAAAAATACATTTCAGCACATGTTGACCCACTTCAAACTTCCGGGGACACACCTTTTTGTTGTATGATCTTGCTATTCTTCTTTGATATAATTGGCCATGACATACTGCGGCCAATCGTTTTTCATCAATCAAGTTTAACTGTTCCAGACGGGGTTTGACCCATTCATCATCATCAATCTTTGCTTCGGCGATGATCCGAAGGGAAAGAATTTCAACTTCTGCAGGAATTACTGCCTCAGTGCCATATACTAACAAATAAGGAGTTGCTCCTACTGAGGTGCGAACAGTAGTGCTATATCCCAACAACGCAAATGGTAGTTTTTCGTGCCATTGTCTTGAACCTTCTACCATTTTCCGAAGTATTTTCTTTATGTTTTTGTTGGCTGCCTCGACTGCTCCATTCGCCTTGGGCCGATATGGGGTAGAGTTGCGATGTGTAATCTTAAACTGTTGACATACTTCCCTCATTAAGTTACTGTTAAGATTAGTACCGTTATCTGTGATGATCACCTTTGGGATTCCGAATCGACATATGATATTTGAGTGAACAAAATCGACCACAACTTTCTTGGTCACTGATTTGAATGTTTTGGCCTCAACCCATTTGGTAAAATAATCAATGGCTACCAGAATGAACCTGTGCCCATTGGATTCTGCCGGCTCAATTGGTCCAATCACATCTATGCCCCAGGCGACGAAGGGCCATGGTGCTGACATTGTGTGCAACTTGGATGGTGGAGAATGAATCAAATCTCCGTGCATCTGGCATTGATGACACTTGCGCACAAAACTGATACAATCTCGCTCCATGGTAAGCCAATAATAACCAACTCGGAGGATTTTCTTTGCCAACACATATCCGCTCATGTGGGGTCCACAAACTCCCGAATGTACTTCAGTCATGACAGCCGTAGCTTGTCTGGCATCTATGCATCTTAATAATCCAAGATCTGGTGTTCTTTTATACAAAACTCCTCCGCTTAAGAATAATCCATTTACCAATCGCCTAATGGTCCTTTTTTGTTCTCCTGTGGCTTGTGCGGGATATATCCCCATCCTGATATACTCCTTGATGTCGTGGAACCACGGTTCACCGTCAAATTCCTCTTCAACCATATTGCAATAAGCGTGCTGATCGTGGACTTGAATATGTAGTGGATCTACATAAGCTTTGTCTGGATGATGCAACATTGATGCCAGGGTAGCCATCGGCAACCTCATTATGGATCCTTGGAATATGCTGGAATTCCACTGATTGAAAACGCTGACAAAGATCATGTAGACATTGTCGGTATGGTATAAGCTTCAAGTCTCGGGTTTCCCATTCTCCTTGAATTTGATGTACCAGAAGATCCGAATCTCCCATGACTAAGATTTCTTGGATACCCATGTCTGCAGCTAGCCTTAACCCCAAAATACAAGCTTCATATTTAGCCATGTTATTGGTGCAATAAAATTGTATTTGAGCCGTAACTGGATAGTGATGCCCTGTTTCAGAAATGATTACAGCTCATATCCCGACTCCTTTCATGTTAGCAGCCCCATCAAAGAAAAGTTTCCAGCCAGGTTTTTCAATTTGCTCCGTCTCATCGATATGCATTATTTCTTCATCAGGAAAATAGGTTTTCAATGGCTCATACTCCTCATCGACCGGGTTTTCGGCTAAATGATCGGCCAGTGCTTGGGCTTTCATTGCAGTTCGAGTCACATAGATGATGTCAAATTTTGTGAGCAATATCTGCCACTTTGCAAGTCTTCCCGTTGGCATGGGCTTTTGAAAAATATATTTCAACGGATCCAGACGCGAGATGAGGTAAGTAGTGTAGGACGACAAATAGTGTTTCAACTTCTGTGCTACCCACGTTAGGGCGCAACATGTCTTTTCCAGATGAGTATACTTAACCTCATAAGCTGTGAATTTCTTGCTAAGGTAGTAGATGGCCTGTTCTTTTCTGTCGGTGAGGTCATGTTGCCCCAATACACAACCAAATGAATTTTCCAAGACCGTCAAGTAAAGAATTAGAGGTCTTCCTGGCTCTGGCGGGACCAGCACGGGTGGGTTCAACAAGTATCCTTTTATCTTATCAAACGCTTCTTGACACTCATCGGTCCATTTGACCACAACATCCTTTTTCAACAATTTGAAAATAGGCTCACACGTTGTCGTAAGCTGAGCAATAAACCTGCTGATGTAATTCAACCTTCCCAATAAACTCATTACTTCAGTTTTGTTCCTTGGAGATGGCAATTCTTGGATGGCTTTGATTTTTGACGGGTCTAGCTCGATGCCTCGTCGACTGACGATGAATCCCAGCAACTTTCCAGATGGAACTCCAAATGCGCATTTGGCAGGGTTAAGCTTGAGATTGTACCTGCGAAGTCTTAAGAAGAATTTCCTCAAATCCCCAACGTGGTCAGCCTGATGCTTTGATTTTATGATCACATCGTCCACGT
Organism: Nicotiana tabacum; assembly: GCF_000715075.1. Lineage (NCBI taxonomy): Eukaryota > Viridiplantae > Streptophyta > Magnoliopsida > Solanales > Solanaceae > Nicotiana > Nicotiana tabacum. The sequence goes on from NC_134089.1 coordinate 8,578,861, forward strand.
ATACCTCAATCTCCTTGTGTATCATATCATGAAACGCTGTAGTCATTTCTCTCATGTAAGTTGCTCCGGCGTTCTTCAAACCGAATGGCATTACCCGGTAGCAATAAGTTCCCCATAGTGTGATGAATGCTGTCTTTTCTGCATCTTCCTCATCCATCAGAATTTGATGATACCCGGCATAACAATCCACAAATGATCCTATCTCATGCTTGGCACAATTATCTATCAAAATATGGATATTGGGTAATGGGAAATTATCCTTCGGGCTCGCTTTGTTGAGATTGCGATAATCGACGCATACTCTGATCTTGCCGTCTTTCTTTGGCACAGGAACGATATTAGCTAACCAAACAGGATATCGAGTGACTCGAATGACCTTTGCTTCCAACTGTTTGGTGATTTCTTCCTTAATTCTCACACTCATATCAGGCTTGAATTTTCTCAACCTCTGCTTGACAGGAGGCACCATTGGATCGGTGGGCAATTTGTGAACCACTAAATCAGTGCTCAAGCCTGGCATGTCGTCATATGACCATGCAAAAACATCTTTGAATTCTATGAGTGCTTTAATTAACTCTTCTCGGATCCTTGGTTCTAGGTGGACACTTATTTTAGTTTCTCGAATATTATTCGTGTCCCCTATGTTGATGTCTTCGGTATCACTCAGGTTAGGTTTGGTTTTTTCCTCAAAGTGAATTAACTCTTTACTAATCTCTTCAAACGCCTCATCTTCATCATATTCTGATTCACAATCACAATATATTTCTTGAATTATTATTTCGGAACCAGATTTATTTTTAAGACTGGGCTGAGGAGTCCTCATGCATGCCATATCACTAGAGCCAGCGTAAAAAGAACTGTACAGAAAAAGAAGAAAAAAGGAAAAGAAAACTATCAGGAATGATAATGAAAAAGGAAACTGTATTTTATTGGATGATGAAAGATAACAAGGTTTGCACACTTCAAACAAACTGTAAGATAAGCATTAGGATTACAACCCTGAGGTAACCCAAACAAACTGAAGGAAAATCAAAAAATAAACTACCAAGACTCCTTTCGAATAGGGAGAGGAGTGACTTTCCAATTATTAAGCTTTGTTTCTGGTCCAAATAATTGAACTTCTGCGTTGCTACAACCTTCCCCGCTTTCTACCATATTCACATCGTCAAACAATTTCTCGAATCTTTCAATTAATTCCTCCTCAGGATTGACCAGGGATTTAGGAATTGTTGTTATCGGGCGATTTTTAGCACCGGTCTTGACGAAAGACTTTGATAGATGTGGGACTGGTTTTGGAAGAACCCATGCCTTTTGTTTCAACTTTCTGGCCTTTCTCATGTCGGTGACAGTGGGTATGAATCCCAAACCAAATGTTCCCCAGTTCTCGGGGAGAGATACTGGTTGTATAATTCCTTGCAAAAATGAGCCCAGACCTTTACCGGGTATAAAACTATTTTTTAACATTTCATAGGCTACCATGACTGATGCAGAGGTTATCTTTGGATTCGGAAGGTACTTCCCCTCTGGAATTTTCTCTACCGACACTGTGTCGTATACTTGGTATACCCATGGTCCCTAGTCATTTTCTATTCCCTCGACCAGTACAATGGCACTGCCGCGAGCATTTAAACTTTCTTCCCCATGCACAACTATTTCTTGATGATCCCATTCAAACTTGACCGCCTGGTGTAGTGTTGACGGGACTGCTTTAGCAGCATGGATCCATGGTCGACCCAACAACAAATTATAAGAAACAGTTATGTCCAGTACTTGAAACTCCATCGTGAATTCAACTGGCCCTATTGTCAGTTCCAACACTATGTCGCCAAATGAATCTCTGCTTCCACTGTCAAACCCCCGTACGCAAATGCTATTCTTCTGGATCCTCTCCTCTTTGATTTTCAATTTGCTTAAAGTGGAGAGAGGACAGATGTTTGCACTTGACCCGTTGTCAACCAATACCCGGGTTACTACGGAGTTTTCACATTTCACGGTGAGGTAAAGAGCTCTGTTGTGCTCAGTCCCTTCCATAGGCAATTCATCATCAGAAAATGTAATTCTGTTCGCCTCAAAGATTCTGTTGGCTATTCTTCCCAAATGATTTACAGAGATTTTATCGGGAACGCGAGCCTCATTCAGGATTTTCATAAAAGCCAAACGGTGTTCCTCTGAATGGATCAGTAATGACAACAATGAGATTTGAGCGGGCGTCTTCTTCAGTTGATCCACAACAGAATAGTCATGGAGCTTCATTTTTCTTAAAAACTCTTCCGCTTCTTCTTCCGTCACAGCTCTCTTTATTGGTGTTGGATTATTTTTAGTTTTTCTTAACTCTTCGGGAGTAAAACATCTTCCCGAACGAGTCAAGCCTTGCACCTCACAGACTTCTTCCTTGACTTCTTTTCCCTTGTACATTACAGTCACCCGTTCATAGTTCCATGGAATGGCCTTGTTGTTGATCACTGGTAGCTGGGTTACAGGTTTGATAATAACCCGATCTATATGGGCTCCTTCCACGACTACAATGGGTTTGCTGGCAACCCCTGGTACTATCACTTTTGGCCTTTCTTGCTTTGTGGCAACTTTGCTCGAAGATCCCTTCTCGACTACCATAGATGATTCATCACCATTTCTATTCTGCTTAGGTACTGACTTCTCCTCTGTTAACTGCTTATCCGGCTTGGCTTCATGAGACCTGATCATCATGACGGTTTGTGACGACCTTTTTGTCTCCCCATCAACTTGTACTATTTCTATCATATTAGCCTCCTGATGGGCTGGCATTGGATTTCTATTGATATTGGGAGCTTCGGGGGTTTGAACCTCGATTTTATTAGTATCAATCAGCTCTTGTATTGCATTTTTTAAATGCCAGCATTTTTCCGTATCATGGCCTGGTGTACCGGAACAATACTCACAGCTAATGGTGTAGTCTAGATTCTTTGGAGGAGGATTGGGTAGCTTAGATTATATTGGTCTTAGCATGTCCAGTTGTCTCAGCCTGTGGAACAGACTGGTGTAGGACTCTCCCAATGGGGTGTAGGTTTTCTTTTTCTGCTCCCTTTCTCCCCTGAATGCTGGCCTAGGCCTGAAACCTGGTCCGGGATAGGCTCGTGGGTAAGTACTTGGTATGACAGGAGCACGCCAGTTAGCGTGTGCCGGTGGATGATTGTATGCTTGTGTATGGTTGATGGAAAAATGAGGTTCCGAAGGATGATAGTAGTGTTGAGATGAATTGTGGTGGTGGGTTGATTGGTGAGGTCGATGTTGATTATAGTAAGGAGGTGAACCTCTCAATCCCAACCAAGTTCCTGAATCAACTACCGCTGCTTCTTCCCTTTTCTTTCTTCCAATTCCTCCTACCCCGCCTTGAATAGCTTGAGTAGTCGCTTTGATGGCCGAATAACTCATGATTTTATTTGTCTTGAGGCCTTCTTCCACCATACCTCCCATATTTACTACTTCGTTGAATGATTTACCTACCGCTGAAACCAAATGGGCATAGTAAGTTGGTTCCAAGGCTTGAAGGAAGTAGTCTACCATTTCACTTTCCTTCATAGGAGGATCCACTCTTGCTGCCTGTTCTCTCCACCGGAAGCCATACTTTCTGAAACTTTCATTGTGTTTTTTCTCAAATTTTGTCAAAGATAGTCGATCTGGGATGATTTCCAGATTGTATTGGAAATGGTATGCAAATGCCTGTGCCAGGTCATCCCAGGTATGCCATCTCCCATGGTCCTGGCGTGTATACCACTCCAAAGCTGATCCGCTTAAACTTTGACTAAAGTAAGCCATCAATACTTCGTCCTTTCCCCCAGCTCCTCGCATCTTGCTGCAGAAACCCCTTAAGTGGGCTACTGGGTCTCCATGCCCATTGTATAGGTCAAATTTGGGAAACTTGAAGCCAACTGGCAATTGCACATTTGGGAATAAGCATAAATCTTTGTAGGCTACACTGACCTGTCCTCCTAACCCTCGCATGTCTCGGAACGATTGTTCTAGGCTTTTGACCTTTCTGAACATCTCTTCTTGTTCAGCATTTTTGACTGGTTTGTCAATTTCGGTTGGGAGGTCAAAACGAGAAGTAGTTGAATGGATTTCGGAGGCCTTGAAGGTGGGCTCCGGGGGGTAGTATTGATTTTCCTGGGTCTGGAATATGGGCTCACTAGGAGATTTGTGGAATGTAGCCGGGGGAGGTGCTACGAAAACAGGAGTCACTGGTGGAGGAAAGTATGGAACTGGTTTCGGAGGGGGAGACTGCGGTGTCTGAGAGGTGGTGCCTCGGTAGTGTTGGTAGATGGGGAAATTTGGGGATAATTCAGTGGTAAGATTATCCTGAGTTTGGCCATTGATGGAGCAGGGTTAGTTGGGTAAGATGGGGGTGACTGCCCTGTAGACCAGGCCTGGTACATTTCAGCCATTTGCTGCTTGAGTTTAAACATCTCTTCTTTCATTTTCCCGACATCCATCTCCTCTAGCTCAATACCTGTGTCAACATCTGGGATAGACATACTTTCGGGTATTGGTCCTTTTGATCTCGTGTGATAATGATAATATGCCAGTATACTCTTTAGAGAAACTAACTGCTTGAATTCTGGAAATGAACAAACTTGTTAGTTTTGAGAGTTTAACACATATATAATTACACGTTGAGATGCAATGCTCCTAGACAAATAACCCATTTCTATTATGCATTTGCTTGGCTGCTTGTGTTATCCCAGCTTTTCTTGGTCTTTTATTCTTATTTTATTTTATTTTTTATATATCTTTTATTGTGGTGGTCGAATCTTATAGAGATTGCCTACGTATCATGCCCCCGCATGAATCAGACCTTGCGTAGTTCGGACCGTAAGGCAAACACTTTTATTCATTATACAAAGATGGAACAGACATTACATTTGAAAACCTTATAAGAAAATGGTTTGAAACACACACACTTAAATTAAAATAAAAGATACAACTCTTAATATCTCATAACATGTCCCACTTTCCACTTTTGTTGTCAATCATTGGATTATCTGCTCAATGTGGGGCTTGACCTGGATGACCTCCCAGCGTACGATACATACTTTCCAACTCCATTGCTAGATGACGGGCAAAAATGGGTGCATGCTCTGTAAACCTTTCATAATCCATTCCTTGGCAGTTTACATAACTTTGAGAGGTGTAGACCGCCAGGTCGTGGATTTGTGCCCTGAAATCTTGGAGGTGTTGGTCTTGGTTCTGCAATTGCTGCTGGCGAGTGGTGGCTATATCTCTGACACGGTTTTCATGATCTAGAGCTGACTCTAATAGAGCTCGGAGTCTGGCCTGCTCTAATCTTGCCTGCGCTCTTTCTCTGTCGATGTCCGCTTGTTGATCTTCTCTGTTGTATCTTCTTGCCTCTTCTAGTTGTGCACGAAGTTGATCTTCTGATCGTATCCAATGGTCTTTTTCCTTCTTGAATTGTGCCCTATCTTCTTCGGATTGCCTTACTTGGCGTTCTTTATTAGATCTGGCTTCTTCGTTTAATTGTTGGATTCTTTCTTTTGCTTTGCTCAACGCCCTTTCGTTTTTAGCAAGAATGGAATCATAATCTTGCATTCTTTCAAAAAGATTGGCGATGGTTTTTTGATCCTTCCAACTCCTCATTGGTGTTTCAGAAGCCTTTTTCATTTTTTGAAATCGAGCATGAAGATTTTCCTTCTCACAAGCTAGACTCTTCTTCTCGCCTTCGACTTCTTGTGCTTGCAAATCTTTCTCCAGACTGAGGCTCCTCAGATTTTACTTTAGGGCATGGATAGTTGCTTTGTACCCCTTTTCCTTTTCTCCCCAAATCAACCGCTCTTGGATTTTATCATTAAAGTTTTGAACATGGGGTCTTTTTGTTGGCCTACTTAGCTCGGGTTCTGGTACATCATCCACGCGAGACCGTTTCTCAAACCACCTTGCATACCCAGGATTTATTTCACCCCTTGTAGTGTCTGGGACTTGAGTATCACTTTTCAAGTATCGACATCCATTCCACATCTGCTGAATTAGAGCCTCGGGAATAGTGGCTTCAGGGTGTAATTCGATTACTTGCATACTCAAATCTTCATCATCAGGAACTACTTGGTATCTCCCTAGTTGTCTTAGGACTCTTAGTGGCGCATATGGCTGGATGCTTCTCAATCCCAATAGTAGCAAATAACTATTTGAGGTTGACATGTGTATCACTTCCCTCATCGGGAGCCATCCCAAAGTCCACTCAATTTGATTTGCCGTTAAAGCCCTTAGATGAGATACCCATGCTTCTATCCCTTCTGGGGACTTATAATCTTTTGTTCTTTCCTCATAACTCTCGATGCAATTATCATTGCTTGGCCCATACTGTATGATCTTGGGCTGTTGTTGGAGATGTTCAATCACCCACATTTGCAATAAAATTTTGCATCCTTCGAAGACTTTTGCTCCTGATTTACATAAAGTCAACGCCCGATAAATGTCTGAGAGAATGATTGGAACAAGGGAGTGATTTTCCTTGGTGGTGAGGACCTGCACAAATTTCGCGGTGCGAATATCAATTGTTCGCTCTTTGTTTGGGAAGACCATGATTCCTAGAAAAGCCACTATGAAGGCGAAGCGACGGTGAATCTGCCAGGTGTCTTTGTTTTACTTGTTAGTAAGGCCTTTCTCGTGAATTTCAAATCCATCTGGCTTTCCGAACCTTGAATACAAGAAGTTGAAAGAACAACATCCGTTGATGACATTGCTTTTCCTGATTTGATTACTGATGTTCAGAAGACCGAAGAATCGATGTACCGAGGGAGCCTTTGTAAATATTAGGTTTTGATTTCTTAGACTTCCGTCAAAACCAGCATATCCAGCTATCTCCTCTAATGTAGGAGTAAGCTCGAATCAGAGAAACGAAAGACATGGTGAATAGGGTCCCAAAAGGTTACTAACGCCGCAATCAGATCATCACGGGGTTTAACTTTCATAATATCCGTGAGATTTCCCAAATGCTTGACGACCCATTTTTGACCATCTTCGCCTAATTCATACCACCACATTTGAAGCTGAAATAGAAACTCGTCTGTATTCGTGGATGGGGGGTTTTGTGTGGTGCTCATTTTGTATCTGAAATTTAATTTTAATAAAGGCAAGACTCATTTTGAAAATATACACTAAAAAAAAATCATTTTCAATTTTTATTTATTAAACACTTTTTATTTCAAGATTTAAAACTAGTTTTTGTGAATTTTCTAAAAATAACCCATTTTATTCCTCGGCTTTCAAAAATATTTTCAATTTAGCTGGTCAACAAGAAAATCCGAGGCAAATGAATGCACAGGTAGCAAGTAGGATGCATCAGGATGGTCTTTTTATTTCGGGTTCACCTGTCCTAGACAGACCCAACCCCTGTGTTGAGTCTCCAAGGCCAAATGTACATGATGCAAATAGACGCTCCTACTAGGGATCCGGTTATTCTAGGTGAAAAACTTGAGGCATATTGTTCTAAACCTGGCTCACCCAAACGGACAGTTTGAGCCGAAGTGAGGGCAACGTACCGGGAGCACGAAAGTCTACCCGACCTAGTTACTTGTCCCAACTTCGTCTTATTTGGTATGACCTTTAACAGAAAGGTGGGCCACGCGCACGTGTGCACCATAAATTCAGAAGACTCAGAAAGAAGGAGGTTTCGTAGCAATTGTATATGCATAATTCAAATAATATTAAAGCAGTAAAAATTTCATTTAGCATATTGAGCATATATCATGTAAAAATCAGATAATAAATAAAGCCAATTATAACAGTTATTTTAAGCTCGAATTCTTAAACCCTGAACCAGTGGTTCTGGGTTCTAACTAAAATCCCCAGCAGAGTCGCCAAAGCTGTCGCACCTCCTTTTTCCGCACCCGCGAGGGTGCGTAGGGAGTTTTCTCCAATTAAAGGACAGTCGAAACGGGATTGGTTTATTTGTTTCAGAGTCGCCACCTGGGAATTTTAAGGCGTCCCAAGTCACCGAGTTTAATCCCTGAATCGAGGAGAATATGACTCTGTTTGTTATTCTGCGAACCAGAAATCCTGAGTAAGGAATTCTGTTAATCCGGAAGAAGGTGTTAGGCATTTCCGAATTCCATGGTTCTAGCATGGTCGCTCAACTGTTTTTATTCTTGGTTTAATTATCTTGATTTTACTAAATACATTTTTTATTGCATGATTTTGTTACCTCTTTTATTTAGATTGTTTACAATTATATAAACAAATTACGCGTACGTATACTCGTATTATATACCTTTTATAATCATAAAGAATCATGCCACACATACGTGTACATAAAAAGGTTGATAATATTTTTTATATTTTTATTATAAAAAAAATAAAAAATCATACGTTCGAAGTTAGAAATAAAATTAAGAACATCGTCGCCCTTGTATGATTAAACAGTGAACTGCACATTTCGGGTTATATGAAATTATTTTAACATCCTTGGAGAAATCCCTTTTATTAAATATTCTCTCGAAGTTGCGCGAACGCATAATCCGAATTTGCTTTTAAAAATATAATCAGGTTACGCGAACGCATCCCTAATCGCGCAAAATATTCGTAATGGTATTACGGATTTTCCAAAAATTGTTTATTATATCCATACATTTTTATGTGAAAATCATGAGAAATTCCCATTTTTGAGATGCCCTTAAATTCTTTGAAAAGAATTCACAGTTTATTAAATGTTGACCGCTGATTATATTTTTCGCGTATGAATTACATTCCTCCAAGCTATTCAAATTTAAAGATAAGAAATAAACATATGATTAACACTATTTTTTAGTAAATACAACATATGTATACTAAAAATGTGAATAGCGTATGAAACTAAAAAAATCAATTCTTGAAAGGAAATGATATTTTCGGAGAATTCTCATTATTCTTTTTGCAACGAATGCTATTTTTGCACTCTTAAAATTGTTACACGTTATAAATCTAATCTACTTCTACATCGCTTGTTCTTAATCTGATATGCATGATTATTTTAGTTAATTCAGCTTATGATTGAGTTTGGGATATACATAACCGAAACGATTTCTATTCTCAACCTATGCGAACTATTGGAAAACGCTAACTTTCGCATTGTAAAATTCCTAGGCCATTTGTTATTAAAAAAGAGAACAAATCTACCTGTTGACTTAATAAAATGATATTGCATACAACATTATTCGCCATATTTTGACATTGTGAACATAGCGGATTTTACTAATGCAACTTTCAACTATTGATTGTAAACATAACCATTGTTATGCCATAATATAGCAAAATGCAACCAACATCACCTAGCTTTAAACAACAACTAACTAACTAACAAAATAAACCAATAATGTATTTTTTCCTTGATATTTCCATATTATGCTGTACCTAACTAACAATATCATAAAGTTTAAATAATGGCCAACTTTCTGCCATGTTCCTTATTTTGACAGTTCAAATATAACTAAACTAATGAGATTTCGAAATGGATAACATTATTACAAAGCTTTTATACGAATTTCAAAATAAGACAATTAACTTATAGCCATCGTGTCGAACTCACTACTAGTTAACCAACATGAAGCAAAGCTGAAATTTAATCTAATGAACTTAGACGAATGGAGAACAGAATTATAATTTCTAAGCTTCATTTATTTGTCATGTTGAAGCTCTTCACAATATGAGTTTAAAAGATATGTACATGGAAATGAAAGTAGAAGAAGTAAATTTCAGCAGTACCAGCAGTAACAAAATCAGCAGAATACCAGTATTTCCCCAGATTTGAGCAATAATAGGACCCGAGGAACCCAGATGCACAGTAACAGTATTTTTAAGAAATTTCAGATTTTTAACTGAACAATGGGATCAAATAAATCCGGACAGATTCAATGCAAGAATAATATTTCTGATTTTGAGACTTAGGACAAAGCAGACTGAAAAAGCTTTCAATTTCAAAACACAGATTCAGCTTCAATACTAGTTTCCGATATAGAATTCTGTTTTACTGTTTCTGTTTTCCTTTCTTAACTTCTATCCAGATTTTTCTCTCTGTGTGTATGTATTTCTGTGTGTATTAAAATCTCAGTCCAAAATCTGAGTTCTTAAATCTCTCTCTAAAATCAGATTTTTTTCCTCTTCAAATCAGATCTCAGTTTTCCGTCTTTTTTAAATCTCTCTCTCAAAAATCTGATCTCTCTCTTAAAAAATCTCTCTCTTTCTTAAAATCAGATCCTGTATTTATACCGGTCTGCCTCTTTTCTTTTCAGGCAATGGAGAATGAGGGCGGCTAGGGTTAGGGGTGTGATTCAGAGAAGACGATGAACAGTAAGGAAGGGGGGAGGGTGTTAAGTTAGGGGGCCGGGGTAGGGGTTTGGACTTTATATAGGGGAAGGGTGGATTAATCTTAACCGTTAGATCAAGCATGATACACGGTCAAGATCAGTTCATTAATCCAAACAATGTCGTTTGGTTTAATGCCAGGGTCGGGCTAAGTCGGGGCAATGGGTCGGGTAAAGGTTACGGGTAAGGGATGTGGGATCTCAGCCGTTGGATGGATTGGATCCAACGGTCCATGATAAAACGTGACCAAACATTGTCGTTTGGTTTGGTCGAATTGGACCGGACCTGGAGTTGTTTGGATTGGGCTGTGAGGGGATTAATTGGTTTGGGCCTGGATTTTAATCCAGGTCCGATTTTTTTATTTTTTTTTCAACCTATTTTCCATTTCCTAAATTTATCCCTAATTATTAAAATCCTAATTAAAATTATAAAAACAAAATTACCCTTACAAAGATATTAATTACCTTTTTAACAATTATTAACACATAGACAAAACATTAATCACACAGTGGGACATTAAAAATAGAACAAATGCATATTTTTTTGTGATTTTATTTTTAAATCAATTATTAAGTGCATAATTAAATCCTAGATATGCATGAAACATGTATTTTTATTTTAATTTTGTTTATTTATAAAAAAAACATTTACGGACAACACAAATAATTAACAAACACCACACAAATTCTAAAAATTGCACACTAACAGAGATTTGTTTTATTTATTTTTGATTTATTTTGGAGTTGTTTTCGTGAGGCAAAAATCACGTACTCACAGCTGCCCCTCTTTGCGCGGAAACTCGAAGAGTTTTCGTTTCCCTCTTAAACAAAACAAAAATAAAAAGGAGAAAGGAAAACGGCTAGTGTAAACAACGATCCCATTTGTTGAATTCATCTCCCAAGTGTTCTAAATTCTCCAGTCCTAGTATGTTTTCCTTTCCAAATTTCATCCCTGTAAAGTTTAGTTTAAATTTTGTTGTGTGTTTTCCTGTTTTTAGTTTCCTTTAGTGTTTGTTCTTTCTTCCTCTTTGTTATTTGAGTATCTACTCATAATTGGAGGGGGGGGGGGGGCTTGTATAATTAGTTAGGCTTGGGGTGCTGGGTAGTGAAATTAGTGTAACCATTGTAGAGGGTAGAGTTCAAAACATTGAGGACAAAGACCTTTGCAGACCGCATAGTTGTTTTGCGGTCCTCATTGTTACCGCATAACAAACCCTAGGTGACTTGAGGAAGATGACAATTTGCGGAGGCTTTGCGATCGCATAAGTGATATGTGGACAACAAAGCCAACACATACTTAAATAGTTTCTAACTTTTTGTACGATGTTGTTTGCGGCTGATTTGCGATCGCAAATCCATCTTTGCGGTGGATTTTACGATTGCATAGTGTAATGAAATTTCCAAGCGCATAGTTTTGCGATGGTTATGTGAACTGTATAATGGATATGCGATCGCATAAACCATCACATAACTGTTTCCTTTCAGCAGACAAACGTTCTGCGACAAGTTTGCGATCCACATAGTGGTTATGCGACCCCATAACCTGTCACATACTTGATTTTCTTTGTAATTGTTTCTTCTGATGTCTGCTATGTCGCTCACACTTCGTCTCTTTGCAGATATGGCTCCCAAGAAAAATATTGCTTCTAAGAAAAGGGCCTCCACCAGTCGTCAGGCACAACAAGCCAAACGTTCACGATCGGAATCATCCCAACCTACTGCTACACATCCCTCCCAGTCTAATAAGGAGGAAACCTTGCCATCTGTTGACCTACAAGCTGAGGCAAGAAGAAAAAAAGGAGATGATTTCCAACTCAGGTTTGGGGTCGAAGGCTCTAGAGATCTGTATAGAGAAGGGCTCACGAAACGGAAATTCCTTGCCGAGAAACATCTGAGTCTGAATGGGCTACATGAGCAATACCCTCACATACTGGAGAACATCAAAGCTAGAAACTGGGAGTGCTTCACTGAGCTGACTGATGATTACAATGAAACATTGGTGCGTGAATTTTATGCATCTTATGGAGCCTCCAGAACCTCTCACCACAAGTGCAACAAAGTATTCTGTGAGACTGTCTTGGTTCGGGGGAAGCAGGTGTTCTATAGCAGTGACACTATAAATGAGTTCTACTTTCCAAACTAGAGATCGAGCACAGCTGAGTATGACACCAAATGGGCCAACAGAGAAAATGGGCGTGGTTGGATAGCCTCAGTGATAGCCAAGGGGACCCCCGCTTGGATTGACCCTCTGCATAAAATATTCAAGGAAGATCTCACACGAGAGGGTAGATTCTGGCTCAGCTTTGTCACATCTCGATTGATACCGTCCCGAAATGAGACTGATATAAGCATTGAGAAAGCTCTTCTCATTGCATGCATTATGAATGGGATAAAAATTAATGTGGGTGACTTTATCTTCGGAGAGTTAGGGATCCGGGCCAACCAGACAGCCACGCCACTTCCATTCCCGTGCTTGATCACAACCCTTTGTAAGGCTATGGAAGTCCCTTCAATGACACACACTGATAAAACGGGGAAAGTGCTAAAGGATATTGATATCACACACATTAATGATGCGATAGTTGTTGCTCCCTCAGAGGTTCCGACCCAGATTCCAGCTGATATAGAGATCTCAGACTACCAAACACCTATTTCTCCTCAGGCCACAGTGGCCTCCACTTCCACTCCACAGCCCACCTCTCAGGCCACCATTGCATAGCCTTCTGCCACACTGCCAGCCGTTTTGAGGCTCGGTCTCTTAGATCAACATGCAAATGCTAAGGTAGACCAGCTTCTAAAAAACCTCCCCATACTTATCAGGCAGGCATTGACCCCTATCCAATCCTTAGTGATGGCCCTCCAACAACAACAAACATCTTCTGGGGATCGCTTGAAGCAACTTGAGGTGCGGATTGAAAAGATAGAGCGAGGTGAGGTTAGAGACTTGCCAAAGCTGCGTGATGATGTTGCCACACTGAACACTGAGCTCGACAAAATGCAAACTTTGCAGTTTGATCTATCCTCTTTCATGCCCAAGGAAGGAGAGCAGGAAGCGGGCACGTCTGTGGCTGGATTAGATCTTGATTTCTCCACCTTGATGATAGCTCCTACACCTCAGACTGTCGGGGTTTCCCAGCCTCTAGCTTTCCCTGCACATATTGACATCCCTTTTGAGGAATATTCTAGACACTCTGCAGAATCCAAAGGTGGGGAAACAGACGAGGGGGAGACTGATGATGAGTCATGGTCCGAGGAGGATGAAGGCCCTCAAGAGAAAGGTAAGCAGGTTGCTGCTCCTACAGTTGCGGAGGAGGAACAAGTAGCTATTCAGAAGGCGATAGAACATTTGCTAGCAGACATTGTCGTCCAAGCCAATCCATCGACCACTCAGCTATCAGCAGGTGAGGCTAGCAGCTCACAGGCCCCAGCTCTAGTGTCGGGCTAGTTGGAGATCCCTCCTTTATCAGTGGAGGTCACTCCTCAGGCCGAGATCTCATCGGTCCCAGCATGAGCATCAGAGGGTGACCCTACTATTATTCAGCCGGCTTCCGACTCCCATAGCGCTTAGTGCGCCTCAGGGAGCCCCTAAACTCTGTCTTACATTCTTATATATTGGGGACAATGCATGCTTTTCAGTTGGGGGTGGGATAGCCTTATACAAACATTTTGTGAACTATTGTACATGTTTTTGTGTTATATAAGCAAATTTCTGTAACTTTTGTATATATTTCTGTTGTTTTAGTACATATGTTATCTTTGTATATAAAAAAACAAATAGATAGTTGGATGCATGTTCATCTTTAGTAATTAACAATGAATTCCCCTTGGTTTTTCTTCGCCAGGTTTTTTTCCAAAGGTGTAATAGTAGAACCATGGCAGTAGGATGAAATATTTTGACGGTTTGGTGTAATTGTCTAGTTTAAAGCATGTATTCCTGTAAATAGCCTATACCCTTCCATTAATATATATAAGAATAAATCAACTGTGTGAACTTGAGGCTCGCTCTTTGACTCTATGTTTACTTAGAGCTATACATGTAAATATGATGAAAGCTTCGAGTTGCCAAGTGTTGACTCGAGGGTTAAAACTATGTTGAGTCAAACAGTTCATGTGCCATGTGTGTGAGTCTTTGTATACATAATTCTTGTGTTTACTTCTACCATCTAGAACCTGCCCGGTTGGTCTTTTGATGCTAATAATAGTTACATTTGGTTGGAGAAATGACCTGAGGCAGTCTTTGTGATTTTGGAAAACCAGTTAGCCTTTCAAGCTACCCATTGTATAGATATTATCACTAGTTACCCCATTTGAGCCTTTAACATTTTCTTTGGCTACCCCATTACAAACCTTTCTCCTTTTGTAAAATAATTCCCTCTTTTGAACCCATCCCTCCTTGAACATTGAGAATGAGGCTAAAGCCTAAGTTGGGGGTGTGGTGTCAAGTCGGAAATTAGCAAGGTTGTATAGTGAGTGTAGGAAAGTATACCTCAAAATATTCATATGAAACTATTCAAGCTCCAAAAGAAAAATAAAAATAAAAAAAATGCAAGAGAAAAGAAGAAAAAGAGATGTATGTATATATATAAATATGGAGCCTTGAAGAAAATTATAGAGGTATTTAAGGTAGTTCAGTGTTGGAAATTAGAGGCTAATGAGGGCTATGTGGTTTGAAAAGAAGCAAAGAGCAACAAAAAGAAAAATGTGAGTAGTGTTCAAGGAGGGTGTAGTCACTTGTACCCAAATGTTTATCCGACCCTTCCCTAAACCTACATTACAAGCTTAAAAAGTCCTTATGGGATCTCCAACTGAACGTTCTTAGAATAAAGGATGAATTAAAATAAGTGCAAGCCTATGGTATGGCATGTTGTAACACTTGAAACTCTTTTTGAGAGTGAGTGTCTTTGTGAATTCGTCCCTTTTGTTGTCATTGTAAATATTGCGAGCTTGAGACTTTTTTTTTCTAGTGAGGGCACATGAATTGTGAGGTTGGACAGAAGTTGAGTTCTTGAAGTCGAATGCAAGTGCACTCAGCTGAGAGTAACGTTTTGTCAAATTGGTCGAGGCTCAAAGTTCACAAGTTGATTAGTTTCTTTGTAAATAACAATGATGGTTCAGGAAGGGTAAATAAATGAAAGTGCATGCTTGTAGTACTGACAACTAACACCGTCCACCACCTCTATTGTTTCATATTGTTTAGATGGAGTCTAGAATAAGATAGTGTCATTTTAGTTGCTTGAGGACAAGCAAGAGTTTAAGTTGGGGGTGTTGATGTGCCGGAGAATTTCGGCACATTTAACACAAATTGCTTAGATTTAGCTTGTTTAAATGCAATTATCTTTTATACTTATGTAATTTTAATGTTTTGCAGTGTATAAGGTTTAAGGACCCAAGAACATGGAAATGAAATCTAAAAGTCGCCAAAGGACAAGAAAAGGGCAAAATGCTATCGCAGATGTGAGAATGCGGATCGCAAATCCAACATGCGGACCACATATTTCTCAGAGGAACCGCAAAGCCAAACAGTCTATTGGCCGAATTCAAGCGCAAGAAATGAGGTCCATTATGCGACCGTATAATAGGTTTGCGGGCCGTATAATGGATCGCAAACTCCCTGTAGAAGTTGCTGAAGCTGGAAATGCGGTGACATTATGCGGTCGCAAATCAACAATGCGGATCACATAACCAAGATGCGACGACTACCTGGAAACCAGGATTCGAAGATGCGATGACTTTGACGAGAATGCGGATCGCATGTCTGTTATGCGACAGATATGCGGTCGCATAATCAACTTGGAGGGGCATTTTTGTCCGAAATTGGTCCCAAGTTTTAGCCCACTATAAATAGATTTATTGGGGTTTTGTGGGGGGGGGGGGGCATCTTGTTTGGTTTTTGAGCTATATTCCAACCTTTGAATATTCCTCTCTTTTGGAAGCTTTAGGAGTGAAGAATCTTGCACTTGGTAAGCTTTATGACATTTAATATTCTCATCTTTTTTGTATTTTAGCATGAGTAGCTAGCTTTAGATACTAAGGTTGTGGACCCTAAATGGGTGTTATGTTAATGGGTGTTTAACATTGAATATATATATATAATGGTTGGTTGATATATATTTATTTCTCATTCTTCAGTTATTGTTGGTGGTTACAAACATTAACAAGAGCCATTAAACTCTTTCTTTACTTGGAAAAGTGAGTTAGAGTTTGGTAGAAGTAAATATCAAAGACTCAAGACTTTAAACCTTGTTTAATAGAATCACTTAGGAATTAGTGGATTTTATTTGGCATAAATTGATTGCTCTTAATTCCAACTCTTTTATATTTGGAAAAATTATAAAGAGGAAATACTACACAACTATTGGAAAATATTGGGTAGTCATTTAGAAATAATTTGCATATCTAAAGAACCTTCCATTAGAAATATATCATATTAACACCGATAGCATTACATTTTATTGAAGGGGACACAACTTTGGTTTCCTTAATCAGATTATTTACATTCTCAACGTTACAATTAGTTATCTCTTCAAATCACAATCATATCATACTCTTGTTACAATTAACGGAATAGAATTACGACCTAAGTCAAGTAGCACACTACTCGAGTAACCTTTTCATGCCTATTCCCTGTGGGATTCGACCCCAACCTTGTTGGGTTATTATATTTGACACCGACTACCTTACATTATTTGATTAAAGTGTAATTTGGGTGTATCACAACTTCATGCAAAGTTCTCCAAATGTGAGTTTTGGCTCAGTTCAATGACTTTCTTGGGGCACGTGGTGTCCAGCGAGGGTATTTAGGTTGATCCGAAGAAGATAAAGGCGGTTTAGAGTCAGCCCATACTGTCCTCAACCATAGAGATTCACAGCTTCCTTGGTTTGGTGGGTTATTACCGTCGTTCTGTTCAGGGATTTTCATATATCGCATTGCCCTTGACCAAGTTGACTCAAAAGGGTGCTTTATTAAGGTGGTCGGATGAGTGTGAGGAGAGCTTTCAGAAGCTCAAAACTGCCTTGACCACACCTCCAGTGTTAGTTTTGCCATCAACTTCAGGTTTATATATACCTCCAGTGTTAGTATTGTGATGCTTTGAGAATTGTTATTGGGTGTGTGTTGATGTAGGAGGGTAGAGTTATTGCTTATGCTTCTCGTCAGTTGAAGCCCCATGAGAAGAACCACCTTGTTCATGATTTGGAGTTGGCTGCCATAGTTTACGCGTTGAAGATTTGGAAGCATTATTTGTATGGTGTGTCTTGTGGGGTATTTACTGATAGTCGTAGCATCCAGCACTTGTTCAAATAGAAAGATCTTAATTTGTGGCAGCGGAGATGGTTGGAGTTGCTAAAGGATTATGATATTACTATTTTGTACCATCTGGGGAAGGCCAATGTGGTGGCCGATGCTTTGAGCCGGAAGTCAGTGAGTATGGGGAGTTTGGAATATATTCCAGTTGGGGAGAGACCTCTTGCAGTTGATGTTTAGGCCTTGGCCAATCGGTTCGTGAGGTTAGATATTTCGAAGCCCAGTCGGGTATTGACTTATGTGATTTCTCGGTCTTCCGTATATGATAGTATTAGAGAGCGCCAGTATGATGATCTTCGTTTGCTTGTCCTTAAGGACAGAGTTTAGCACGATGATGCTAGAGATGTGACTATTGGTGATGATGGGGTGTTGAAGATGCAGGGCCGAATATGTGTGCCCAATGTAGATGGGCTTCGGGAGTTGATTCTGGAGGAGGCCCATAGCTCGCGGTATTCCATTCATCTGGGTGCCGCGAAGATGTATCAGGATCTGAGACAACATTAATGGTGGAGGAAAATGAAGGACATTGTGGGAATTGTGGCTCGGTGTCTCAATTGTCAGCAGGTAAAATATGAGCATTAGAGACCGGGTGGCTTACTTCAGCAGATGGATATTCCAGAGTGGAAGTGAGAGCGGATCACTATGGACTTTGTAGTTGGGCTCCCACAGACTTTGAAGAAGTTTGATGCTATTTGGGTGATTGTGGATCGACTGACCAAGTCCGCGCACTTCATTACTATGTGTACTATCTATTCTTCAGAGCGGTTGGCAAAGATCTATATCCGGGAGATTGTTTGTTTGCATGGTGTCCCAGTTTCCATCATTTCAGATAGGGGCACTCAGTTTACTTTGCAGTTTTGAAGGTCTGTGCAGCGAGAGTTGGTACTCAGGTTGAATTGAGCACAACTTTTCACCCTCAAACGGACGGGCAGTTCGAGCGCACTATTTAGATATTGGAGGACATGTTGCGTGCTTGTTTAATTGATTTCGGAGGGTCATAGGATCAGTTTCTACCGCTTGCAGAGTTTGCTAACAACAACTACCAGTCGAGTATTCAGATGGCCCCATATGAGGCTTTGTATGGGAGGCAGTGTAGATCTCCAGTTGGTTGGTTTGAGCTGGGTGAGGCTAAGCTATTGGGGACAGACTTGGTACATGATGTTTTAGAAAAGGTGAAGGTAATTCAGGAGAGACTTTGTACAGAGCAGTCGAGACAAAAGAGGTATGCTGACAGGAAGGTTCGAGATATGTCCTACATGGTTGGTGAGAAGGTTCTGTTGAGGGTTTCACCCATGAAGGGTGTTATGAGATATGGGAAGAAGGGTAAATTGAGTCGTCGTTTCATTGGGCCTTTTGAGGTGCTTCGAAAGATTGGGAATATGGCTTATGAGCTTGCTTTGCCACCCAGCTTGTCGAGTGTGCATCCGGTATTTCATGTTTCTATGCTCCGGAAGTATATTGGGGATCCATCTTATGTTTTGGACTTCAGCACAGTTCAATTAGATGATTATTTGACTTATGATGTGGAGCTAGTGGGTATTCTGGAGCGTCAGGTTTGAAAGTTAAGATCAAAGGATATAGCTTCAGTGAAAGTGCAGTGGAGAGGTCGGCCCGTGGAGGAGGCTACATGGGAGACCGAGCGAGAGATGCAGAGTAGATATCCTCACATGTTTGAGGCTTCAAGTATGTTCTTGTCCCGTTCGTGTCACGACCCCAACCCCGGTCATGATGGCGCCCAACACACTGCTAGGCAAGCCCGACCATTCAACAACATTATCCCAAATTCTTATTCAGATTATAGATAAATATCACAGAGAATTTACTAAGTCATTACATTCAAGTGTATAATTAATAATAAAATCTGCGGAAGTTCAATTAAAATACCACACCATAGCCCAATAGAATCCGGTGTCACGAATATGAGCCTCTAATACAGAATATCCACCTATTACAAGTCTGTCTAGAAAAAAAGGCGGAATAAAAGATAGAGATAGAGGGGAGAGATCAAGGATGCGAATGCCATGCAGCTACCTCAATACTCCCGGATACTGCTATTCAGCTAAACAAATCCTCACTCAGCCTGTGGTCTACGTGGATCTGCACGCAAGGTGCATGGAGTAATGTGAGTACTCCGACCCAGTGAGTAATAAACATAAATAAAGGCCGAGAATAAGAAATCATGGAAAAATACAAAGTAAACTATAACTGGCAGTTTAGAACAATAAATAGTGAAGCAACAAGTAATTAAATCAGAGTACCAAATACCGAGACAGGTATAACCGATAAAAACAAATGCATGAGTGCAATGCAATGCATATGATGGTACACTCTAGTATCCACTGCGGCGTGCAGCCCGAGCCATCCATTTATTTATCGTCGACAGCGCTCACTGGGGGTGTGTACAGACTCCAGAGGGGCTCCTACAGCCCAAGCGCAATATCAAGCCATCTCGTGGCATCAAATCTAGGCCCTCGGCCTTATATCAATCTCAGTATAATCAATCAGGCTCTCGGCCTCAATATCAATGTACTCAACTAGGCTCTCGGCCTCAATATCAATGTAATACTGTTGTGGCGCGCAACCCGATCCATGCTCAGCCCAGAAACCATCATAAGCCCCTTGGGCATTTGTAAAACAGTAGTTCTCAGCCCGAAATATTATTTAGAAATATCATTTAAGTTTTTAAATCTTAGAAAGATGGCTGAGTTTGCAAAAGAATATTTAAAACCTTGGTCTGAGGTCAAATGATATGCAAAATATGCGAAAGCAGTGATATCAATCCCTGAAGGATTCAAATAATTGGCAAGAAGCCCGAAAGTAACAATTAAATCTAAGTAAGGATGATTCTCAATTTAGTTCAAGTAGAAAATACGGTACAAATATCTCTCGGGACGGACCAAGTCACAATCCCCAATGGTGATCTACCCCACGCCCGTTATCCGGCGTGCAAGTCACCTCAATATAGCGTTACGATGTGAAATTCCGGGGTTTCAAATCGTCAGGACATCATTTACATCAATTACTCACCATAAGACGGTCAAAGTCTAGCTCGCTATGCCCTTGCCTCTCAAATTACCCTCTTCGTGCGACGAATCTGCCCAAAATCACAACGAATATGTCACGTTATGCTAAAGAGACAATACCCAATCGAAAGCAATCGAAAAATATCAAAATTCACAAATTTGACAAAACCTGAGCCCACGTCTCCAAAACTCAGAAAATTACCATCACCGGATTCCTTGTCTCGCCACGAGTCTATATATACCAAGAACTCCCAAATCCGAGTTCAAATGACCCATCAAATCCTAATTGTTTGGTTTCAAAATTCAAGCCCTAGTTCTTGATTGTAGGCTTATATTTCATGAATCTCTAGGTGAAGTTCACAATAAAAACGAGTTCTAAGTCCAAGAAACTTACCTCAAGTCGTTCCCCCTTGAATCCCTCTTTAATCTCCACCAAAAAGCTCTCAAAATGATCAACCATGGAGGAAAAATGACCCAAAATAGCGGATGAAGTGTTTTTATAAACTCACTGCCCAGAATTTTTCGGAAGTACTATTCACGCGTGCGGTTACTGTTCACGCGCGAGGGTTACTGTTCACGCTGCTAAAAAAATTACAGCAGCAGCCAAAGAAATTGCAACACTTTTCTTTTCACTAAAATGGCTCTAACTCCATCATACGAACTCAGAATTCGATGATTCTTGTTTCTATGAGTCAAAAATAATAGTACAAACATAGACCTTGAATCGGAACTCAATTCAGAGCTCTTTTGCTCAGTTCAATACCCATTTTTCTCGTTAAATAATTAACTCATATTTCGTGTCAAAAACCCAATCGCGACTTGATGAAATTAGACCAAACTTTCCAGATCACTCCTATAATTCATTATTTAAATTCTGGAAATCTCGAAATAAAATTTCGATCTTTAGAACTAAAAATGGATCTTTGGATCATTACATGCTTATGCTCAAACGACAAAAATCTTCCAAAAACTCTTCCAAAACTTATCCGAGCCTCATGGGACCCCGAACAAACATGCCAACATAATTCATAATATTATTCAAACCTCTTCCAATCATCAAAACACCTCAAACAACATTAAATTACCCAAAACTCATCGAATTCAAGCCTAATTTCTTAAAAACTTCCGAAATACGCATTTGATCAAAAACCCGACCAAAACACCTATGAATGATCTAAAATTTTGCACACACATCCAAAATCACCTAACGAAGCTACTCCAACTCTCAGAATTCCATTCCGACCTCCGTATCAAAATCTCATATAGGTGCCAGAATTCGCCAAAATACTAACTTTGCCAATTCAAGCCTAATTCTACTCCGGACCTCCAAAATAAATTCCAATCACACTCCTAAGCCACATATCATCCTCCGAAGCTAATCGAATCACAGGAAATCACATCCGAGCCCTCTAACTCAATAGTCAACATCCGGTTGACTTTTTTCCAAAACAAGCCTTCCTTAAAGAGACTAAGTGTCTCATTTCCTATCAAAGCCAATCCGATTTAACTCTAACACCGAATACCGATAACGAAACATGAAGAAGCATAAAAATGGGGGAAATGGGGCGGTAACTCATGAGATGACGGGCCGGGTCGTCACATCCTCCCCAACTTAAACAAACGCTCGTCCTCGAGCGAGTCAAGAAACATACCTGAAGCCTCAAACAGATAAGGATATCTGCTCCGCATTTCCCGCTCGGTCTCCTAGGTAGCTTCCTCCACAGGCCGACCTCTCCACTGAACTTTTACAAAAGATATATCCTTTGACCTCAATTTCCGAACCTGACGACCCAAAATAGCCACTGGCTCCACATCAAAGGTGAAATCACCATCCAACTGAACCGTGCTGAAATCCAAAACATGGGACGGGTCCCCAACATACTTCTGGAGCATAGAAACATGAAATACCGAATGCACACTCGACAAGCTGGGTGGCAAAGCAAGCATATAGGCCACCTCCCCAATCCTCCTAAGTACCTCAAAAGGTCCAATGAATCGTGGACTCAACTTTCCTTTCTTTCCAAATCTCATAACACCCTTCATGGGCGAAACCTTCAGCAAGACCTTCTCACCAACCATGTAGGACACATCTCGAACTTTCCGGTTTGCATAACTCTTCTGACGCGACGGCGCTGTACGAAGCCTCTCTTGAATCACATTCACCTTCTCTAAGGCATCATGAACCACATCTGTCCCCAATAGCCTAGCCTCGTCGGGCTCGAACCAACCAACTGGAGATCTACACCCCCTCCCATACAAAGCCTCATACGGTGCCATCTGAATGATGGACTGATAGTTGTTTTTGTAGGCAAACTCTGCAAGCGGCAGAAACTTATCCCAAGAACCTCTGAAATCAATCATACAGGCACGCAACATATCCTCCAATATCTAAATAGTACGCTCGGATTGTCTGTCTATCTGAGGATGAAATGTTGTGCTCAACTCCACCTGGGTACCCAACTCTCGCTGAAAAGTCCTCCAAAACTGGGAAGTAAACTGAGTACCTCTATCTGAGATAATGGAAACTGGAACACCGTGTAATCGCACAATCTCTCGGATAAATATCCCTGCCAACCGCTTCGAAGAATAAGTAGTACATACCGGAATGAAGTGCGCGGACTTGGTGAGCCGATCCACAATCACCCAAATAGAATCAAATTTCTTCAAAGTCCGAGGAAGACCACTCACAAAATCCATGGTAACTCTCTCCCACTTCCATTCTGGGATAATCATCCGTTGAAGCAAACCACCCGGTCTCTGATGCTTATATTTCACCTGCTGACAGTTGAGACACTGAGCTACATAACCTACAATATCTTTCTTCATTCTTCTCCACCAATAATCCTGTCTCAAGTTCTGATACATCTTCGCGGCACTTGGATGAATAGAATACCGCGAGCTGTGGGCCTCCTCCAGAATTAACTCTCTAAGCCCATCTACATTGGGCACACATATACGGCCCTGCATCCTCAATACGCCATCATCATCTATAGTCACATCCCTGGCATCATCATGCTGAACTCTGTCCTTAAGGACAAGCAAATACGGATCATCATACTGGCGTTCTCTGATGCGATCATATAAGGAATACCGAGAAACCACACAAGCCAACACCCGATTGGGCTAAAAAATGTCCAGTCTCACAAACCGATTAGCCAAAGTTTGAACATCAACTGCAAAGGGCCTCTCCCCAACTGGAATGTACGCCAAACTCCCCATACTGACTGCCTTTCGGCTTAAGGCATCTGCCACTACATTAGCCTTTCCCGGATGATACAAAATAGTGATGTCATAATCTTTTAGCAACTCAAGCCACCTCCGCTGCCTCAAATTAAGGTCTTTCTGCTTAAACAAATGCTGAAGACTACGATGATCAGTGAATACCTCACAAGATACGCCATATAAATAGTGCCTCCAAATCTTCAAGGCATGAACTATAGCAGCCAACTCTAGGTCATGAACATGGTAGTTCTTCTCATGGGGCTTTAACTGACGAGAAGCATAAGCAATAACTCTACCCTCCTGCATCAACACACAACCAATCCCAACTCTCGAAGCATCACAATATACAGTATATGAACCTGTAGCTGATGGTAAAACCAATACTGGAGCTGTGGTCAAAACTGCCTTGAGCTTCTGAAAGCTCTCCTCACACTCGTCTGACCATACAAATGGAGCACCTTTTTGAGTCAACTTGGTCAAGGGCTACACAATGGATGAAAACCCCTGAACAAACCGGCGATAATAGCCTGCTAATTCGAGAAAACTACGGATCTTTGTGACTGAGGACGGTCGAGACCAACTATGCACTTCTTCTATCTTCTTTGGATCAACCTGAATACCCTCGCTTGACACTATATGTCCCAAGAATGCCATAGAACTTAGCCAAAATTCACACTTGGAGAATTTTGCATAAAGCTTCTCCTCCCTCAATCTCTGCAACACTACATACAAATGCTTGGTGTGCTCCTCTTGGCTATGCGAGTACACCAGAATGTCATCAATAAATATAATAACAAAAGAATCCAGATAAGGCCGAAATACACTGTTCATCAAATGCATGAACACTGCTGGGGCATTGGTCAGCCCGAAAGACATGACTAGAAACTCATAGTGACCATATCTAGTCCTGAAAGCTGTCTTAAGAATATCCGAGTCCTTGATTTTTAATTGGTGATAGCCCGAACGGAGATCAATTTTTGAAAACACCCTCGCTCCCTGAAGCTGATCAAATAAGTCATCAATGCGAGGCAAAGGATACTTGTTCTTCACTGTTACCTTATTTAACTGCCTGTAGTCAATGCACATTCTCATTGTGCCATCTTTCTTCTTCACAAACAGAACTGGTGCACCCCACGGTGACACACTAGGCCGAATGAAACCCTTGTCTAGGAGCTCCTGAAGCTGCTCTTTCAATTCTTTCAACTCTGCTGGTGCCATACGATATGGCAGAATAGAAATGGGTTGGGTGACCGGCACCAAGTCAATGCCAAAATCGATATCCCTGTCCGGCGGCATGCCCGACAGGTTTGCAGGAAATACATCAGGAAAATCCCTCACAATTGGGACAGAATCAATACTAGGAGTCTCAGCTCCAACATCTCGCACAAAAGCTAGATATGATAGACAACCCTTCCCAACCATACGTTGGGCTTTCAAGAAGGAAATTACTCTGCTAGGAACATAATTAGTCATACCATGCCACTCGATCCTCGGAACACCCGGAATAGCCAAAGTAACTATCTTAGCATGACAATCTAGAATAGCATGACACGGAGATAGCCAATCCATGCCCAGAATAACATCAAAATCTACCATGCTCAACAGCAATAAATCAACTCGAGTCTCCAGACCCCCAATAGTCACAATACAAGACCGATACACATGGTCTACAATAATAGTATCGCCCACCGGGGTAGATACGTGCACAGGTAAAGCAAGACACCCTCGGGTCGTACCCAAATGATGAGTAAAATATGAGGACACATAAGAATAGGTGGATCCGAGATCGAATAATACAGAGGCATCTCTGTGGCAGACTGGAACAATACCTGTAATGACAGCATCTGAAGCAATAGCATCTGTCCTGCCTGGAATAGCATAGAAACGAGCCTGGCCACCGCCTGATCGACCTCCCCCTCTAGGGCGACCCCTGGATGCATGACCTCCACCCCTAGCTGACTGGGCAGGTACTGAAGAAACTGGAGCAGAAGGAGAAGGTTAGCCCCTCTTCTGAAACTGACCACCACGAAGTCGAGGACACTGCCTCTTTATATGACCAAACTCTCCGCACTCATAGCAACTACCAGGTACTGGATAAGGGAACTAGAGGGAACCCCTCACACCTGAATGACCAGCCGATGCACTCGGCGCAGATGAACCCTAAACTGAAGGGGCATAGGATGAGCTCTGAGCTGGGAGAGCGTTAAGTAAAGACTGGCCATGCTGAAATCCCTTATGACCATGGTCTGAAGATGTCCTACTATACTCTGGATGGGCCGGCTGAGGAGATTTGAAGGAATGACCTCTACCACGCTAGAACTGGCCCCTAGACGGAGCACCACTGAAACTGCCTGAACCTCTGGGCCTCTTGGCCTCCCTCTCCTCTCTCTCTCTCTCTCTCTCTCTACGGCGAACTATCTCAATATCACGAGAAATTTCAACCACACCCTCGAACGAAACACCCAATACTCTCTCTAGTCATCAAAATGCGGAGAGAGTAGTTAAGACCATCCATGAATCTCCGGATCCTCTCCCGATCCGTCGGAATCATCCAAGTAGCATTACGAGCCAACTGTGAAAATCTCATCTCGTACCGGGTCACGGACATATCTCCCTGAGTCAACCACTCAAACTGCCTACGCAGCTCCTCTCTGCGAGACTGAGGTACATATTTCTCCAGAAATAGAGTGGAGAACTACTGCCAAGTAAGGGGCGCTGCACCAACAGGTCTACGTCTCTCAAAATCTTCCCACCAGGTAAATGCAGCTCCCTGGAACTGAAATGTAGTAAAAGATACACCACTCGACTCCAAAATCCTTGCGGTGCGAAGCATACACTGACACTTGTCGAGAAAACCCTGGGCATCCTCGCCTTCTGCACCACTGAATGTTGGAGGCTAGAGCCTACCAAATCTCTCGAGATGACGCTGCTCATCGTCTAGCATAGTTGGGACCACAAGGTTCTGAACTGGTGCAACCGGTTGAGCTAGAATAGCTTCCAGTGTCTACAATCCCTGCACAACCTGCTCAGCTGTGCGATTAACAAGAGTCTGGGTGCCTTCCTTGGCCTGTGAAGTAGCTGCAGCTATAGTGGTCGAGACTACCTAAACTAGGCCAGTGCAAACTGTCAAAATCTGAGTCAAGGTCTCCTGAAGACCCGAAATCACAATAGGCATAGCTGGTGCCTGAACTGGTACAGCTGCTAGAGCCTGATCTGGAACTGGGGCAGTTGGTAGATTAACAGGTGCTGCCCGCGCTACTCTACCTCTGCCACGCCCACGACCGCGTCCATGGCCTCTAGTGGCATTAGTGGGTGGTAATGGTGGTCGTCCGCCTCGTCCAGTAGCACGAGTCCTCGCCATCTGCGAGAGAATAGAATGATAGAAATTCTTAGTGTTCAGATCAACAAAGTCGTACGACAAGAATTTCAAGAATATGAAGTTTTACTAAAGGTTCTGCAGCCTCTCGAGGATAAATACAGACGTCTCCGTACCGATCCACGAGACTACTAAACTGGCTCATAACTCGCGAGACCAATTGACCTAGGCTCTAATACCAACTTGTCATGACCCCAACCCCGGTCATTATGGCGCCCAACACACTGCTAGGCAAGCCCGACCATTCAACAACATTATCCCATATTCTTATTCAGATTATAGATAAATATCACAGAGAATTTACTAAGTCATTACATTCAAGTGTATAATTAATAATAAAATCTGCGGAAGTTCAATTAAAATACCACACCATAGACCAATAGAATCCGGTGTCATGAATATGAGCCTCTAATACAGAATATCCACCTATTACAAGTCTGTCTAGAAAAAAATGCGGAATAAAAGATAGAGATAGAGGGGAGAGATCAAGGCTGCGAATGCCATGCAGCTACCTCAATACTCCCGGATACCGCTGTTTAGCTAAACAAATCCTCACTCAGCCTGTGGTGTACCTGGATCTGCACGCAAGGTGCATGGAGTAATGTGAGTACTCCGACCCAGTGAGTAATAAACATAAATAAAGGCTGAGAATAAGAAATCACGAAAAAAATACAAAGTAAACTATAACTGGCAGTTTAGAACAATAAATAGTGAAGCAACAAGTCAATTAAATTAGAGTACCAATACTGAGACAGGTATAACCGATAAAAACAAATGCATGAGTGCAATGAAATGCATATGATGGTACACTCTAGTACCCACTGCGGCGTGCAGCCCGAGCCATCCATTTATTTATCGTCGACGATGCTCACTGGGGGTGTGTACAGACTCCGGAGGGGCTCCTACAGCCCAAACGCAATATCAAGCCATCTCGTGGCATCAAATCTAGGCCCTCGGCCTCATATCAATCTTAGTATAATCAACCAGGTTCTCGGCCTCAATATCAATGTACTCAACCAGGCTCTCGACCTCAATATCAATGTAATATTGCTGCGGCGCGCAACCCGATCCATGCTCAGTCCAGAAACCATCATAAGCCCCTTGGGCATTTGTAAACAGTAGTTCTCAGCCCGAAATATCATTTAGAAATATCATTTAAGTTTTTAAATCTTAGAAAGATGGCTGAGTTTGCAAAACAGTATTTAAAACCTTGGACTGAGGTCAAATGATATGCAAAATATGCGAAAGCAGTGATATCAATCCCTAAAGGATTCAAATAATTGGCAAGAAGCCCAAATGTAACAATTAAATCTAAGTAAGGATGATTCTCAATTTAGTTCAAGTAGAAAACACGGTACAAACATCTCTCGGGACGGACCAAGTCACAATCCCCAATGGTGCTCTATCCCACGCCCGTTATCCGGATTGCAAGTCACCTCAATATAGCGTTACGATGTGAAATTCCGGGGTTTCAAACCCTCAGGACATCATTTATATCAATTACTCACCTCAAGACGGTCAAAGTCTAGCTCGCTATGCCCTTGCCTCTCAAATTACCCTCCTCGTGCGACGAATCTGCCCAAAATGACAATGAATATGTCACATTATGCTAAAGAGACAATACCCAATCGAAAGCAATCGAAAAATATCAAAATTCACGAATTTGACAAAACCCGAGCCCCAGGCCCATATCTTCAAAACTCAGAAAATTACCATCACCGGATTCCTTGTCTCGCCACGAGTCTATACATACTAAGAACTCCCAAATTCGAGTTCAAATGACCCATCAAATCCTAATTGTTTGGTTTTAAAATTCAAGCCCTAGTTCTTGATTTGTAGGCTTATATTTCATGAATCTCTAGGTGGAATTCACAATAAAAACGAGTTCTAAGTCCAAGAAAATTACCTCAAGTCGTTCCCCTTGAATACCTCTTTAATATCCACCAAGAAGCTCTCAAAATGATCAACCATGAAGGAAAAATTTCCCAAAATCGCGGATGAAGTGTTTTCATAAACTCACTGCCCCGAATTTTTCGGAAGTACTGTTCACGCGTGCGGTTACTGTTCACCCGCGCGGTTACTATTCACGCGCGGGGGTTACTGTTCACGCTGCTAAAAAAATTACAGCAGCAGCCAAAGAAATTGCAACACTTTTCTTTTCACTAAAATGGCTCTAACTCCATCATACGAACTCAGAATTCGATGATTCTTGTTTCTATGAGTCAAAAATAATAGTACAAACATAGACCTTGAATCGGAACTCAATTCAGAGCTCTTTTGCTCAGTTCAATACCCATTTTTCTCGTTAAATAATTAACTCATATTTCGTGTCAAAAACCCAATCGCGACTTGATGAAATTAGACCAAACTTTCCAGATCACTCCTATAATTCATTATTTAAATTCTGGAAATCTCGAAATAAAATTTCGATCTCTAGAACTAAAAATGGACCTTTGGATCATTTCATGCTTATGCTCAAACGACAAAAATCTTCCAAAAACTCTTCCAAAACTTATCTGAGCCTCATGGGACCCCGGCCAAACATGCCAACATAATTCATAACATTATTCAAACCTCTTCCAATCATCAAAACACCTCAAACAACATTAAATTACCCAAAACTCATCGAATTCAAGCCTAATTTCTTAAAAACTTCCGAAATACGCATTTGATCAAAAACCCGACCAAAACACATCTGAATGATCTGAAATTTTGCACACACATCCAAAATCACCTAACGAAGCTACTACAACTCTCAGAATTCCATTCCGACCCCCGTATCAAAATCTTACATGCCAACCAGAATTCGCCAAAATACTAACTTCGCCAATTCAAGCCTAATTCTACTCCGGACCTCCAAAATAAATTCCAATCACACTCCTAAGCCACATATCATCCCCCGATGCTAAACGAATCACTGGAAATCACATCTGAGCCCTCTAACTCAATAGTCAACATCCGGTTGACTTTTTTCCAAAACAAGCCTTCCTTAGAGAGACTAAGTGTCTCATTTCCTATCAAAGCCAATCCGATTTAACTTTAACACCGAATACTGATAACGAAACATGAAGAAGCATAAAAATGGGGGAAATGGGGTGGTAACTCATGAGACAACGGGCCGGGTCATCACAGTTTGAGGATGAACTTTTGTTTAAGAGGGGGAGGATGTGATGACTCGATCGGTCATCTCATGAATTACCACTCTGTTTCTCCCATTTCTGCTTCTTATTGCTTTGTTTATTGGTATTATGTGTTATCGGGTTGGTTGGCTCGGGTTCGGAAAGGTTTTGGTGAGGTTGGTGACACCTTAGTATCTTTTGAGTGAGTTTAAGTTGGAAAAGTCAACCAAATATTGACTTATGTGTTAAAGGGCTCGGATGTGAATTTCAATGGTTCGGATAGCTTCGGAAGATGATTTGTGACTTAGAAGTGTGATCGGAATGTGTTTTGGAGGTCCGGAGTGGATTTAGGTTTGAATTGACAAAGTTGGAATTTTGGCGTTTTCCGGTTGATAGGTGAGATTTTGATATATGGGTCGGAATGGAATTCCAGGAGTTGCGGTAGGTCCATCGTGTCATTTGGGATGTGTGAGCAAAATTTTAGGTCATTTGGACGTGGTTTGATAGACTTTTTGATCAAAAACAGAATTCGGAAGATTTTGGAACATTAGACTTGAATTCAATGTGATTTGGTGGATTCGATGTTGTTTGAGGTGTTTTGAATATTGGTATAAGTTTGGATAGTGGTATATGGCTTGTTTGTGCTTTTGGTTGAAGTCCTGGGGGCGTCGAGGTATTTTCGGGTGGTTGTCGGAAAGTTAGGAGTTGGGAGTGTGCAGCTGAAGTTTTAGGACTGCTGTCATAACTGCATATGCGGTTGGGAGGCCGCAGGAGCGACCCCCGCAGATGTGGAAGCTAGCTGCAAAAGCGGCCAAGGAGGGCATCAGCTGGAACCGCAGAAGCGGTTAAGGAAGCGCACCTGCGCTATCGCAGGTGCGGGATTTGCATCGCAGATGCGTGACTTGGACTTTAAGTGAAAATCATAGATGCAGTGGGCTAGGCCGCAGAAGTGGGGAAAGGGCCGCAGGTGCGAAAACCCTGGGCCATAAGGTATAAAAGATTTCCTTCGCGAACTTTTGGATATTCTACCATTTCTAAGACGACTTTGGAGCTTTTTGGGAGATTTTGAAGAGGGATTCAAGGAATAACGTTTGGAGGTAAGATTTTTGAATCTAATAATCGATCCTATGGCATTATTTTACTGATTTGTCTTGAAATTAATGGAAATTAAGGGTTACAAATTTGAGAGTTAGGGCTTGGTATTGGAGACCTTGACTTGAGGATTTGAGGGGCCATTTGTGACTGGATTTTGGGACTTTTGATATGAGTGAACTCGTAGGGAGATAAGGAGTTTACTGATATAAATTTTATCGAATTCTGAGATGCAGGCCCAGGGGTCAGATTTTGGTTAATTTCAGGATTTGCGTGGTATTTTGATTACTTTCGATTGGGCTTTGTTCCCTTAGCACATTTTGATGGTTATGTACTAATTTTGGTTAGATTTGGAGCATCCGGAGGCCGATTCGAGAGGCAAAGGCATCTCAGGCTAGAGTTTGGACCGGCTAGAGGTGAGTAATGATTATAAATGTTGTCCTGAAGGTATAAAACCCCAGATTTCACATCGTTGTGCTATTTTGAGGTGATGCACATGCTAGATGACGAGCGTGGGGTTATGCACCGTTGGGGATTGTGACTTAGTCCATCCCATATGACTGTTTTACCGCGTATTTGATTGAAAACTGTTTGCTATCATCATGTTTTGGGCTGAATGCCATATTTGGGCTTCGTGCCAACTGTTTTGGACCCTTAGGGGATTTTTACTACCTTTCCTCACTGTTTTGACTTTATTCTTGTACTCAGTCATGCTATATTTCATTGATTTCATAACTCAGTACTCTGTTTTGACATCTTAAATGATATTTTGAGCTGAGTATCATGTTTTACTGTGCCCGAGTGGCTTTTAGAGATTTCTGACTAAGTAGGGCCGAGGGCCTATGTTGTGAGGATTATTATGGGATTGGGCTACACGCTGCAGCATTGTTGTACTGATGATGATTATGAGGCCGAGGGCCTGAGTTGTACGCCACAAGGTGACTTGATATGAGGCCTAGAGCCTATTGATTATGCCACGAGATGTCTTGATATTGCGCTTGGGCCGTAAAGGGCCCCTCCTGGAGTCTGTATACCCCCAGTGATCGCGGGTGCCCGGTGTGATATGTGATATAGCCAGAGGGGCTGGTGTTGTTCCATGTTATTGCCTGATGGGCTGATTCTGTTGATATTGTGCCCGAGGAGCTGATTTTATGTGTTTATCTTTTCTCGCTGCTTTTCATTTACTTGTTTAACTATTAAAAAAGTGTTTTAAAGATCTAAGATTTCACTGTTTTTATTGCATTGTATTGGTGTTTACACTGCCTCTTTTAGCATGTTGTTATGTTTTACGTGATTTCTTATCGCTTAGTCTTCATTTATTTTTATTACTCACTGAGTTGGAGTACTCACTTTACTCCCTGCACCTTATGTTCAGATTCAGGAGCTTCGGGTCCCGCCAGTGAGGGTTGATTGCTCCCAACAGGCTATTCGGAGTTCATTAGGTAGTTGTTCGGTGTTCGCAGCCCAGTGTTGCTCCCTCCTATCTTACTTTCTGTTTTTAGTTCTGTAATAGACTGTATAAACTTTTTCAGACTCTTAGACACATGTTTAGATGCTCATGACTGGTGACACCCCAATGTCGGGCTGTGTTGTTTTCCGCAAATTGTACTAGTTCACTTTTATTTTGGGATTATTAGCATATTAATGACTTGTTTAAAATGAATCGGGTGTTGTGTCGGCTGGTCTTATCTTCACGAGAAGTGCCATCATGACCGATTCTGGGTTTAGGATCGTGACATTAAATCACTCCCAATTTGACTCAACAAAATCAATTCTACAAAATTTTGTTGCTACTATGCTGTATCCATGTATTCACACGACTGTATTTATAAATACAGTCGTGTAATCCGCCTTAAAAATAAGGATTACAACTGTTTAATTTTATATTCCATGTATTCACACGAATGTATTTATAAATATAGTGATAAAATCTACCTAAAAAAATAGTGATTACGAGTGTTTAATAACAGAAAGTGCAATATTGAATATTATTCAATTTCACTATATTGAATTTAGTTGTATTCAAACAATAAAAAATCAAGAAATAGGGTGCATACCATTCTATTCAGTTCGACCTTATACATTGTATGTAATTCACCGATATTCATTATTTGCTATATATATATATTGTATTCAATTTGACTGTATTCAAACAACAAAAAATATCGATATTCGGCTATATTCAAAAAATACAGACCTTCGGAATACATAACTACATGCGAACAAATAATGTATTTTATATAAAAATATAATGTATTTGAGTGTATTTGTACACAATACAATATATTTGTATCATTGTGTGTGACTCAATAGCAAAGAAGAGAAGAAAGTTTGTTGGAGATGGTGTTTCCCGGCCAACCAAAATACTGCATACATTGTATTAAAACTAAAAATGGAGATGAACAAAACCCGACCTTCAAATATTCTCCGGTGACTCTGCTTTAGATTTTCAACTACTCAATTCATAGCCACGGGCAGATCTGTTCGCCTACTCCCTCTTCGCTTCAGATTTATTCTTTTTGCTTCAGAAAGTCCACCATTACTACCAAAAATGGATGCTACGATGGCTGCCTTGATGGAACTTTTAGGTATAAACAAAAGAGGTTCTCTCAATATACACCAACTGTAGGTTGTAGAATATATGACAATTTCGGCGATGACTGCTTCGGAATTCCTTTTATTCTTAGATGTTCCAAGCAAATCAAATCTTTTCATTGTCTAAGATACTTTAAGCTGGACTAATCCTATTAATTTTCAGTGTGGTTGACACTCTATTTGGATCATTGTTCCCCTTCGTTTTATAATGTATTGTATTGTATCGTATCGTATCGTTTTATGAATACAATGTTTGAATAAATTATATAATTTGTTATTGTTAAATAATATTTTGCTGTTTAATTTGACTATATCGTACTGTACTGTAATCGATAAATTTACTAAAATACCCTCAATTGTTTAAATATTAAATTTATCAAAAATTATGCGTAAAATAAATTTTTAAAAATAAAATAGAAGAAGGCAAAACACCTTAAGAAAGCAAAACAAAACAAAGGAGTGAGACAGAAGAAGGAAAAACAAAGGAGCACAACTAATTAGAATTGAGTTAAATGCAAATTAGGAGAAAAAATAAAATAGAAGGCGGCAAAACACCTTTAACATTGGCGGCAAAAGTTCTGAAAAAAAAACAAAGTAGGTGTAACACCCCGCACATTTGGATTAGCTATGAATGAGTTAAAGGAGTAGAAAGGTTATATTTTGGACATATGAAGTCCTATCGGGATGATTATGGGTGAAAATAGTTGTTTCAAAATTAAGACGGAGAGTGAGGTGCACAAGATTCAACAAAATCGACTAAGTTGCAGAAGGTCCGTCTTCCAGTAGATTTTAGTGCAAATGTATAAGGAATTTGGGAAAACTAAAAGCAGGAAAATTGTAGAACTTTAAAATAGCTTTCCAACAATATATTGTGGAGCCTAAACGGAGCTCTGTGCAAAAGGTTATGCCCGTTTAACAGAACAGTGCGTATCCGCGTTCGACCGCGTTTGATCGCGACCGCGGTCGTGAGGCAATGCTCCAGCTACTTACCGCGGTCGGGACCGCGGTCAGCCCTATTGGGATGTGGTGGACGATTTGGAAAGTCATTTTTTTTAGCCCTATTTCGTCTCCTACAGCCCAAAACATAAAAACTTGCCCTAGAAAGGAAAGCTCTAAAAAACCTAACTCCTTAAGGGTCCCTCCACCACCCAAGGTAAGTTCTAATGGTGATTCTAAGTTAATTTCGATTTTCCAATATCTTGTTAACATGGGTAAACCCTCTATATCATTAGACATTCGATGGGGACACCATTGTTGAGAGAAGAAACTCTAGAACTCGAATTCAAGAAGATTGAACGTCAAAAAGGTAATACTTTACCCTTTAATTGATTCTATTATTGAATTAATGGTTATAGACTTTAGTTCATTAGATATGAGTTGATGGGTTTCATAGAAAAACATGAACGGTTATAGGTTTGGGTTGTTGATTGTTGATTATTGGTTAAGAGTGTTATTTACCTTATGGATGATAAAGAATAATGTTGATTATAACCATTTGAGGCATTATAGTTTATTTAGGAGCAAGAGAATGGGTTATTAGGTGTAAAAACATCATTAATAAGGACTATGAAGCTTTATGCCATCAAGTGTTTGAGAAAATACCTAAGTGATCAAAACATGAGTATTATTGCTAATATGGAATCCCTTTGACTTGTATTGATATAGATTGAAGTTGAAAGGGTTGGCGAATGTTGTATTATGCTCAAGAACAGGAAGTTAAGGTATGTGAGGCTAACTCTCTATGTTTGGGAATGTTAATGATTCTCCCCGCACTACATTTCTTTTACCACGTTACCAATTGCCTCAGAAATATAGTTAAGCCTAGTTCCTTGAATAGTTGTAGAACTTATATTCTCTTGCTTCATAACTCGTTCACCACTTTCATTCTGAACGTTGTGAGCTCAGTGCGTATTTGTCACGACCCAAACTGGAGGGCCATGACTAGCACCCGACCATACTTGCCGAGCACCAACGTACATTTTTATCTAGCCTTTTTTTATTATCTTTTAGGGTTGACGAGATCAATATAAATGGTAGACCTGGATCATGGACAACCAACAATAAAATATGATGGCATGAACATACATAGCAGGGGATGACCAGACAATCAAGAAACTACATATAAGGTACGAGCTACCATGCTACCATGAAAGACTATACAACAAAAACCAGCCGACAAGGCATGCCAAACTATACATGAGTCGACACTTGTTTATGAGTCTCTAAATGAACAAAAGTGCTGCAACATAGCTGGAACAGGGCCCCGACATACCCATAATGTCTATAACAAAAATGAATACCAAGACCACGGCAAGTCCGGAGAAGGGATCTCGCCAATCACTGCTGAACTGGACAACCTAATGTGGTGGGGGAGCTGCACCTGCCTGTTTATTAGGGCCTGCAACACGACATGGAACGTCCACAAACATAAGGACGTCAGTACGAATAAAGTACTGAGTATGTAAGGCAGGGAACCATAAATATGAACATTAATGTAAGCAGTGATAGAGAATATACAACTTGGAACATCTGAGTACCTCTGAGGGCTACTGACATGAAATGCAGTATACATATGTATGTATACATAAACTTTTAAAACATACGCCTCTGTGGGCATCATCATCATCATATCGTACCCAGCTATAATAGGCTTGGTAAAAACGTACCCGGCCGTCATAAGGCTCGGTAGAATCATACCCGGTCATGTGGAGCTCTATAAAATCCAACTGATCAGTGGTTGCACAATATGTGCCGTACCCGGCCGACTATAGCGCTGATCAGTGGTTACACAATATGTGCCGTACACGGCCGACTATAGCGCGGCTCGGTAGAGTAAAATAGATACATATATATAATGCATGCTCGACTCATGGAATCACATTCTAAACCTTTCGGAGTGACGTAAGGTCGGTATCCTCTGTACACGTTATTAGGACCAACTCTTCATTACGAACCTTATAAGAGTCAGGAAGTACCAACAACATTGATAACATAAGAATAAGAGAAGCAACATTAACATCAATCGTTCCATAAGAGGGAAAGCAATGTAAGTACTGCTAGCTTCTAAGAGTAGAGTATCTTTGGAAGCTCGTTCATTACATTATGTACAATCGGAATCGTGCAAAAGAAGAAAAGGGATAGCCTCACATACCTTGTATATACTTCCCCAATAACAAGCTATGCAATTGTCACAACTCCTTAGTCTACAATAAGAGAAACGATACTATCATTATCATTTAAGCGTCATAACTATTATGTATCGACCACAACGTATTTTACGTTGAAAAGGACAACACCTCCCCTATATATATATGACTTCACACCATTCCAAAAAGTCACCTAACAGCCCAAACAACATCAATAATAAACATATTGAGCCTCCCAACATAGTCCACGCACAACCTAATTATATCATACATACGACGACCACAGTAGTCGTGTCAAACGTCCCGGAAATGTTATGAATCACTATCAGTCCACAACCCTACATATATATGGTGTTCCTCCACACCCTTCCACCTCCAAAACTCCACAAAATAGTAGTAAAACATGCAGCCCAATAGAAACACAAAACAGTCCACAAAACAGTCCGCTACAAGTGAATAACTCAAACTCACGGCTTCCGATCACCGTCCCATGAGTTCTTACATGTATTGAACGAATTACCATGAATTCACAGTTTAGAAAAATGTATGAAAGATGGCAGTAACTTACCATACTTGTTGGATAACTCAGCCCTTCCCTTGGTTCTTCGAACTCTAGGTTTTACCTTCAAATAGAACTTGAAAGAGAGGGAAAATCGATTAGGGTTTGTGTGGGATTTTTGGGGAGGAGTTGCAGGGGTTAACTTTGGTTTTGAGGGTCTGAAATATGGATGAAATAACTGAGTTCATAACCCCTTAAAAGTCCTCTCTTGGCCGACTTAGGTCTTTTAATTTTGTCCTATCATTTTGGCAAGTAGGTGATGCACCTACTTGTCATCTACCAATCTGCGCAGGCTTGTGAAAATATGAATATCTCTATACTCCGAGATCGTATTGACAAACGGTTTAATGGGTTAGAAACTAAACTCATAGATCTTTAATTTGGTGGGTAGATCACCCCGTAATTCCTTGTAAATTAGGAGAAAAGCTTAGAAACATTTAACCTAATGTTTAAGTAAAATTATGAACCTAAGTTGCGACAACGTTTGTCGACTTTTGTTTCATAACTCGTTTGACTTCAAGACTTATGATACGGATATTATATGATTCAAACACTTTAATACATGACCTTGAGTGTATTAAGAACCTCTAGGTTTACCTGAAAATACGAGTTACAACATCCTTGATTCGTTTAACTTCTAATACTTGTTAATCACCCTTATACACCCTTGTATCACTTAAGACCAATAGGATTAACTTCTTATCATCTCAAAGGTAATTCCTTCTTGAATTTATGTTAACTAATATATGGCATGAACTAACGCGTGTGGATATGGGTTGTAACACCCTTCCCTCCTTAGGAACATTCGTCCTCGAATGTAAGGGTTCGTGGGGAGTTTAAATCATCGTGGATTCCGGTCTAGTTTCTCCCATAAATAGAGGACAAACTTGCAAGAAGTTAACTCAACGTATGGCCTTACAAGAGTATGCAAAGCATTATGGACATGTACATTATCTGCATATCGCCATTTTGTATTAAGGAAGAGTATTCTCAAGTTATTGCTTACCTCATAGAGCCATTTCACCTTCCAATGTATCATGTGTTCCACCAGCATCCTTGTTATCTTCATTCTGGAATAGGTACGGGTATTTAGACTTCATCTCCTCTTCTGCTTCCCATGTTATTTCTTCCATATTCTTGTTCCTCCACAATACTTTGATGGAAGCTACATCTTTTGTTCTCAGCTTGCGAACTTGTCGATCTAATATAGCCACTGGCACTTCTTCATATGATAGGTCCTCTGTAACCTGTACATCTTTGATAGGGACGACTCGAGAAGGGTCTCCAATACATTTCCTCAACATAGATACATGGAATACCGGGTGGACAAATTCCAATTCGGATGGCAATTCTAACTCATAAGCAACCTGTCCAATCCGTCGAAGAATTTTATACGGCCCGATATACCTTGGACTCAGCTTACCTTTCTTCCCAAAATGCATAATACCCTTCATTGGTGAGATCCTCAGGAAAACCCAATCACCAACCTCAAACTCCAGATCACGACGTCGGACATCGGAATAAGATTTTTGCCTGCTTTGTGCCGTCCTCAATCGCTCCTGTATCACTTTCACCTTCTCAATAGCTTGGTGAATCAAATCTGGCCCATATAATTCTGTTTCACCGACTTCGAACCATCCAACTGGTGATCTACATCTTCTCCCGTATAGTGCCTCGTATGGGGCCATTTTAATACTGGAATGGTAGCTATTATTGTAGGCGAATTCTATGAGTGGAAGATGGTCATCCCAATTTCCCTTAAAATCTAGAACACATGCTCGTAGCATATCTTCCAGTGTCTGAATAGTACGTTTAGCCTGTCCGTCAGTCTGCGGATGAAATGCAGTGCTGAGATTCACTTGTGTGCCTAAACCCTTCTGAAAAGACCTCCAAAAGTTAGCTGTAAATTGAGCTCCTCGGTCTGATATAATAGATACCGGCACACCATGAAGCCTAACAATCTCCTTGATATACAACTTCGCATAATCTTCAGCCGTGTAAGTTGTCTTAACTGGCAGAAAATGGGCACATTTTGTAAGTCGATCAATTATCACCCAGATGGAGTCAAACTTATGATAAGAGCGAGGTAATCCAATAATGAAGTCCATATTAATCACCTCCCATTTCCAGGTCGGAATCTCTATATTCTGAAGCAATCCACCGGGTTTCTGATGTTCTATCTTTACTTGTTGACAATTGGGACACTGGGCTACAAATTCTGCAATAGACTTCTTCATGTTATCCCACCAATACTGCTCCTTGACATCATGATACATCTTTGTCGAGCCGGGATGGATGGAATATCGGGATTGATGAATCTCATTCATAATCTTCTCTCGCAACCCTGCCACATTAGGCACACATAATCGGCCCTGGTATCTCAGTGCCCCATCTCTTCCGATCTCAAAAGCCATACTTTTACACTGCTGAATGCTCTCTCTTAATCGTACTAAGATAGGATCTTCATATTGCCGTGCTTTTACCTCGGCTACCAAAGATGATTCTGATGTATTCTGTACAGTAACACCTCCGTCATCAGAGTCTAACAATCTGATTCTCATATTGGCTAGCTGATGAAGCTCTTTAGTCAACCCCCATCTACCCGCCTCAATATGTACTAAGCTTCCCATTGATTTACGGCTGAGAGCGTCTGCCACAACATTGGCTTTACCGGGATGATACAATATCTCGACGTCGTAGTCTTTCAATAATTCAAGCCACCTACGCTGCCTCAAATTCAACTCTTTCTGCTTGAAGATGTATTGTAAACTCTTGTGATCTGTGTAGATGTCAACATGGACGCCGTATAAGTAGTGCCGCCATATCTTCAAAGCATATATTACTGCAGCCAATTCCAAATCATGGGTTGGATAATTCTTTTCATGCTTCTTCAATTGTCTTGATGCATAAGCAATCACCTTCCCACGCTGCATCAATACGCACCCCAAACCTATACCTGAGGCATCACAATATACCACATAACCTTCTGTTCCTTCAGGAAGAGTGAGCACTGGTGCGGATGTCAA
This sequence comes from Nicotiana tabacum, assembly GCF_000715075.1. Lineage (NCBI taxonomy): Eukaryota > Viridiplantae > Streptophyta > Magnoliopsida > Solanales > Solanaceae > Nicotiana > Nicotiana tabacum. Next base: position 8,619,650 of record NC_134089.1, read on the forward strand.
TCGATTCTTCAGCTCCTGAAAACTACGTTCACAAGTGTCAGACCACTGGAACTTGGTAGCTTTCTGTGTTAACTTAGTCAATGGTGATGATATAGAGGAAAACCCTTCCACAAACCGCCTATAATATCCTGCTAGCCCTAGGAAGCTGCGGACTTCTGATGGTGTTGTAGGTCTCGGCCAATTCTTTACTGCATCGATCTTCTGAGTGTCGACACTAATACCCTCGTCAGATATCACATGGCCAAGGAATGCTACTGAGTTCAGCCAAAATTCACATTTGGAGAGCTTAGCATATAACTTACGATCCTGAAGCGTCTGTAATACTATCCGCAAGTGGCCCGCATGTTCCGCCTCCGAACGAGAATATACTAGAATGTCATCAATGAATACAATCACGAACACATCAAGATAGGGCCTAAATATAGTATTCATGAGATCCATAAAAGCTGCTGGGGCATTTGTTAGCCCGAACGACATCACCAAGAACTCAAAGTGCCCGTATCTTGTCCGGAAGGCCGTCTTTGGAATATCCTTCTCCTTAACCCTCACCTGATGATACCCTGAACGTAAATCAATCTTGGAGAAATACTTGGCACCCTGGAGTTGGTCAAATAGGTCATCAATTCTTGGAAGTGGATACTTGTTCTTTATAGTAGACTTATTCAACTGTCGATAGTCGATACACATCCGTAACGACCCGTCTTTCTTCCGCACGAATAGGACTGGTGCACCCCAAGGTGAAGTGCTAGGTCTAATGAAGCCCTTATCCAGCAAGTCCTTCAACTGCACCTTCAACTCTCGCAACTCTGCCGGGGCCATTCTGTATGGAGGGATAGAGATCGGTTGAGTGTCAGGCAACACATCAATGCTAAACTCAATCTCCCTTTCAGGAGGAAGGCCTGGGAGTTCATCTGGGAAAACATCTGGGAATTCGTTGACCACGGGGATTGATTGTAAAGTAGGCGGTTTCGCCTCCGCATCCCTAACGCGAACGAAATGATAAATGTAACCTTTTGAGATCATTTTCCTTGCCTTAAGATAGGAAATAAACCTACCTTTTGGTGTAGCAATATTCCTTTTCCATTCAATGATGGGTTCACCAGGAAATTGAAACCTAACCATCTTCGTACGGCAGTCAACATTTGCATAGCATGAGGCCAACCAGTCCATTCCTATTATCACATCAAAATCAACCATTTCTAACTCAAATAAATTTGCCGAGGTTTGACGACTACAAATCATCACAGTGCAACCTCTATATACCCTTCTAGCAATCACAGAATCTCCTATCGGAGTAGATACCGCAAGGGGTTTACTTATCAATTCAGGTTCAATGCCAAACTTATTAGCCACAAAGGGTGTAACATATGATAATGTAGATCCCGGATCAATCAACACATATACATCATAAGAAAACACAGATAATATACCTGTAACAACATCTGGAGACGACTCGAGATCCTGTCGACCTACTAGAGCATAGGTTCGATTTTGACCACCCCTCAAACTCGGCACTGCACCTCTACCTCTACCACGACCTGTCGACTGCTGAAAACCCCGTGCTGGAGGTCGAACTGATGAGGAAGAAGCAGACACAGATCCAGTCGGCTGAGCCATACCATCACCTCCCCTATTAGGACAATCCCGCATCATATGGCCAGGCTGTCCGCAAGAATAACATGCATCAGAACCTCGACGACATAGTCCAAAGTGGGCATTGCCGCACTGATCACAACGTGGTGTTGTGGGTCTCGTCTGACTAGTATCCCTGTGATGTTGCGAGCCTGATGCCTGCGAACTCTGACCTGGACCAGAATGGGTAAATCGATCATATTGAGGCCTCTGAAACTGTGGGGGAGCACTAGCTACAGGTGGCGCCGAACTCCTCGAAGACTGGGGCCTGACGCTGCCTCTGAAGTCATTAGAATACCTTGCAAATCTCGCCCTCTTATGCTGGCCCCTATCCTGCTCCCTATCTGCCCTCTGCTGGCGCTTACGATCCTCTAGGGTCTGGGCATAAGCCTGAATACGGGAAATATCCATGCCCTCCACCAAGGAGGCTGTCGTGCACTCATTTATCAGATGTGGTCCCAATCCGTTCACGAACAAATGCACCCTATCACTCATCTCGGCCACCATATGGGGAGCATACCTTGCTAAAGAATCGAACTGCATACTGTACTCTCGCACACTCATATTACCTTGTCTAAGGTTCAAGAACTTATCAGCTCTAGCTCGTCGTATCTCAACTGGCAAGTAGTGACGAAGAAAGGCCTCAGAAAATTCCTTCCACACAGCTGGAGGAGCGTTCGAACCCCTGGATCTCTCCCAACTATCATACCAGAGAACCGCTAAATCCCGTAGCCGATAAGAAGCCAACTCTACTGCCTCTGTATCACTAACATGCATAACCCAAAGTGTACGATGAACCTGGTCAATAAAAGTCTGCGGGTCCTCCTTGGGGTCTGATCCGGTAAACACTGGAGGGTCTAAATTAATAAAATCACGAACTCTCGTACTAACTGGTTTCTCAGCAGCACCTGTATTCTGCCTCTGAGCCTGAGCAGCTACCAAGCTAGTCAATAACTGCAAAGCACTCCGCATATCCTGGTCTGTAGTGCCAGACGGAGGAACTGGAGGTGCTGGGTGCCTCCTAATATCCTCTGGAGGAGACGGGGTAGCTGAGGTATGAGACGGCATCTCACTCTGAGCCTCAGTTTGGCCTGCTCTGGCTTGGGGCACCTGATCGGTACCCTCTCCCACAACTGTATCAAGCCGTCTACTAATTGTTTGCTTCCTAGTCGAAGGCATCGCTGAAAGAAAACAAGTTGAATATTAGAGACAAACACTTACGACTCAACTCTACGCACGATCTAGATTCAGGAAGAAGGTAACAACCCTAGATGTCATGTAGCCTCCTGATTATAAATGTGGCGCGCTACACATCCATAATCAAGACTCTACTAGACACGGCTCATAGACAATCCCTAGGACAAACTTGCTCTGATACCAAGTTTGTCACGACCCAAACTGGAGGGCCATGACTAGCACCCGACCATACTTGCCGAGCACCAACGTACATTTTATCTAACCTTTTTTTATTATCTTTTAGGGTTGATGAGATCAATATAAATGGTAGACCTGGATCATGGACAACCAGCAATAAAATATGATGGCATGAACATACATAGCAGGGGATGACCAGATAATCAAGAAACTACATATAAGGTACGAGCTACCACGCTACCATGAAAGACTATACAACAAAAACCAGCCGACAAGGCATACCAAACTATACATGAGTCGACACTTGTTTATGAGCCTCTAAATGAACATAAGACCTGCAACATAGCCGGAATAGGGCCCCGACATACCCATAATGTCTATAACAAAAATGCATACCAAGACCACGGCAAGTCCGGAGAATGGATCTCGCCAATCACTGCTGAACTGGACAACCTACTATGGTGGGGGAGCTGCACCTGCCTGTCTATTAGGGCCTGCAACACGACATGCAGCGTCCACAAACAAAAGGACGTCAGTACGAATAAAGTACTGAGTATGTAAGGCAGGGAACCATAAATATGAACAGTAATGTAAGCAGGGATAGAGAATATACAACTTGGAACATCTGAGTACCTCTGAGGGCTACTGACATGAAATGCATGATACATATGTATGTATACATAAACTTTTAAAACATACGCCTCTGTGGGCATCATCATCATCATATCGTACCCAGCTATAATAGGCTTGGTAAAAACGTACCCGGCCGTCATAAGGCTTGGTAGAATCGTACCCGGCCACGTGGAGCTCGGTAAAACCCAACTGATCAGTGGTTGCACAATAGGTGCCGTACTCGACCGACTATAGCGAGGCTCGGTAGAGTAAAATAGATACATATATATAATGCATGCTCGACTCATGAAATCACATTCTAAACCTTTCGGAGTGACGTAAGGTCGGTATCCTCTGTACACGTTATTAGGACCAACTCTTCATTACGAACCTTATAAGAGTCAGGAAGTACCAACAACATTGATAACATAAGAATAAGAGAAGCAACATTAACATCAATCGTTCCATAAGAGGGAAAGCAATGTAAGTACTGCTAGCTTCTAAGAGTAGAGTATCTTTGGAAGCTCGTTCATTACATTATGTACAATCGGAGTCGTGCAAAAGAAGAAAAAGGATAGCCTCACATACCTTGTATATACTGCCCCAATAACAAGCTATGCAATTGTCACAACTCCTTAGTCTACAATAAGAGAAACGATACTATCGTTATCATTTAAGCATCATAACTATTATGTATCGACCACAACGTATTTTACGTTGAAAAGGACAACACCTCCCTATATATATATATATATATATATATATATATATATATATATATATATATATATATATATATACAACCTATTTTACGTTGAAACGAACAACACTTCCCCTATATATATGACTTCACACCATTCCAAACAATCACCAAACAGCCCAAACAACATCAATAATAAACATATTGAGCCTCCCAAAATAGTCCACGCACAACCTAATTATATCATACATACGACGACCACCGTAGTCGTGTCAAACGACCCGGAAATGTTATGAATCATTATCAGACCACAACCCTACATATATATGGTGTTCCTCCACACCCTTCCACCTCCAAAACTCCAAAAAATAGTAGTAAAACACGCAGCCCAATAGCAACACAAAACAGTCCGCTACAAGTGAATAACTCGAACTCACGGCTTCCGATCACCGTCCCGTGAGTTCTTACATGTATAGAACGAATTACCATGAATTCACAGTTGAGAAAAATGTATGAAAGATGGTAGTAACTTACCATACTTGTTGGATAACTCAGCCCTTCCCTTGGTTCTTCAAACTCTAGGTTTTACCTTCAAATAGAACTTGAAAGAGAGGGAAAATCGATTAGGGTTTGTGTGGGATTTTTGGGGAGGAGTTGCAAGGGTTAACTTTGGTTTTGAGGGTCTGAAATATGGATGAAATAACTGAGTTCATAACCCCTTAAAAGTCCTCTCTTGGCCAACTTAGGTCTTTTAATTTTGTCCTATCATTTTGGCAAGTAGGTGATGCACCTACTTGTCATCTTCCAATCTGCGCAGGCTTGCGAAAATATGAATATCTCTATACTCCGAGATCGTATTGACAAATGGTTTAATGAGTTGGAAACTAGACTCATAGATATTTAATTTTGTGGGTAGATCACCCCGTAATTCCTTGTAAATTAGGAGGAAAACTTAGAAACATTTAACCTAATGTTTAAGTAAAATTATGAACCTAAGTTACGACAACGTTTGTCGACTTTTGTTTCATAACTTGTTTGACTTCAAGACTTATGATACGGATATTATATGATTCAAACACTTTAATATATGACCTTGAGTATATTAAGAACCTCTAAGTTTACCTGAAAATACGAGTTACAACATCCTTGATTCGTTTAACTTCTAATACTTGTTAATCACCCTTATACACCCTTGTATCACTTAAGACCAATAGAATTAACTTCTTATCATCTCAAAGGTAATTCCTTCTTGAATTTATGTTAACTAATATATGGCATGAACTAACGCGTATGGATATGGGTTGTAACAGTATTCAATATAGACTTGGGTTTGATGCCCCCGAGTCTTAGTATTGATTACTCAGTATGTCATAAACAGTTGAAATTTCAGTGTTCATAATCAGTTCAAGAATACATGTCTCAGTCTAGTCCTATTCAGTATTCCAGTATTGTGTAATTCAGTGTGATCCAGCATTCCAGTATCATATAATTCAGTATTTTACTATCATGTATTGCAGTTTGATTCTCAGTTCCTGAATGTTGAATACCTGTATTTGGGCCTGAGGCCATAGTTTATATGCTTTATGCATACTTGGGCCTGAGGCCGTAGTTTATGCTTTATGCATATTTGGGCCTGAGGCCGTAGTTTATGTTTTATGCATTTTTGGGCCTGAGGCCGTAGTTATGTATACGTATACTTGGGCCTGAGGCCATAGCTTGTGCACATATATATTGGGCCCGAGGCCGTAGCTTATTCAGATAAATAGGTTGTTCATCATTCAGAAGAGGGAGTATTCATAACTTTACTTCCTTTGTTTAGTTTAGCTATCAATTATCATTTCAGTTATCAGTTATCAGTTATCATTTCAGTTATCAGTTAACATTTCAGTTATCAGCTATCAGTTTCAGTTTCAATAGTTATTATTTCAGTTATCAATTATCAATTCTCAGTTATCAGCTCAGTATTAGTTTCAGCATTTATAGTTCTTTCTTTAAGTTGCTTTACATACCAGTGTAATTCAAATGTACTGACGTCCCTTTTCCCCGGGTCCTGCATCTCACAATGCAGGTAATGATTTACAAGTCGACGATTCAGAGCGCTAGGATTCTCCTACCAGCTATTTGGTGATCCCTAGTTCTTTCGGAGCATTATTATTACTTTACAGCCTTGTAACAGTACTTTAATAGAGACCTTATAGACTAGAGTAACGGTTAGACGGAGTCTCAAGTTTTTCATGTTAAGCTATATTTGCTACAAATACATTTCAGAAATTGTATTAGTATTTTCGTACTTTGATTTATATCATTCCGACTTTCAATATATCAGCATGTGTTAGTTTATCTTCCGCATTCAGTATGTTATGATATCACATGTTGATTCAGCCAGCCAGTTGGTATGCTCGGTCACATATAGTCAGGCATCGAGTGTTGTGTTACGTCCAGGCCCAGGTTCGGGGCGTGACAGTAGGTCATAGGTTGGAGATTTGGAGTTATAATAGCAAAAAAGACTAAAGGGTAAAATAGAATTGTGGAGTAATAAGTTAGAGCATAATTGGAAAGAAAAATAGGAAACAATCCCACCACACCAATTCGGTTGTTTAAAAAAAAGGGGACTTTTCATTGTTTCAGAACAATGGATTTAACAATACAATACAATCAATTTTAATGAAACAATCAAACAAACATTGTTTTTAGATAACAATACAATATGATACAATGGGGAACAACCATCCAAACAAGCTGTGAAACTCTAAATGGGGAGAGATTTGAGGGATAAAGGATTGAGAATCTTGTTGATAGAGAGTATTTCATACCTTAATGGTAGGGTATAAAATAAATACCTATTTTGTTATAAAATAGAAAAGGTAGCTATAAATAATAATATTTTAAAATTATTTTGGTTTATAATAAAAAAGGTATAATAGTTTGCTATAAGAGGTAAAATTTTCTTTCTTCTTTTACAAAAACAAATATCCAAATGAATTACTCATGTTAAATTGCCTGAAAAGTTCCTCATTCTCGCCGCAATCATCCAAACAAAGTATTCAATTATCAAAAAATGCAACAAAGACATTTACACGACTGATAAAAAGTAGCTATAGTAAAACTATATCCAAAAAGAACGTATTATGATAGTAACTTAGTAATTAATATTGAATTTATGAGATAATATCTAATGGGTAGGGTGTTGAATTTATTACTACTGGCATATAAATAATGGACTAAATATAAAATATAAAAATTTCAGATTTTTGGATATCCAAAAACCTGAAAAATCTAAAGTACCAAATCCATTATCCAATCTGAAATCCAAAAATTTTAAAAATCAAATAAATTTGAATTTTGGCTTGAATTTCGGATTTGCGACCACCCCTAACTCCACTAGATTTGTGTGGCACTTCTGGCAGACAATTTGATGTGGCATTTTATTTATTCCACATGAACTTTTGATATGTTGGCCGAAATTTTCACACAAATCTACGCAGAAATTTTTATAAACGGTGTCAAAATTTATAGAAAAACTGGAATATAACTTTAATTATCATTCTTTTAGACAAGAAATAGTCTTAGTCTATTAGTTTTGTTGAGTCTTAAGTTAGAAAAGATTCCGAATTCAATTCTATTTCATCAACCACAAAGTCTCTCTCAAATATTTGTAAAAGAAAAAAGTACTAGTTGAGATTTGGGCCTTGACCTCTTAGAGCAAAATCAAGCACATAACCAATACACCAAGAAACAATTTATGTTCAACAATATCATTTCTTCTACTTATCTATTTTCTTGCAGTATTAATATGTATATTCAGTAAAATTTTCTGAAAGTGATGTCGCGTGACACCACTTCGTTAATCATACATTCGGTGTCGGATTTGCCCAAACTATGCACTTCTGGCAAACAATTTGACGTGGCATTTTATTTATTCCACATGGGCTTTTGATATGTTGGCCGAAAATTTCACACAAATCCGGTAGAGTGATTTCTGAAGCAATATATATGTTTATATATATATATATATAGAAAAGTGACTTCCTCGCTATAAACAAAATAAAGTTGACGTTGCTAATATTAAGATGATCTAATTCAATTTAGCTTTAAAAATTAGTAAAACAAAAAGTGTCTCATAAATGAGAAAGGAGGAGTAACATTTATGAAGAGCAACAAGAAGATGGTAATTGTACATGGCCGGTGAAACAATACGATAATCAAGGTTGATTTGATTTTCTTGAACTTGAACTTTATTAGTGTTACTTTCATCGTTAACACATGGCGAAGAATTAGATGGTACTGTAATGATTGGTGTCTGGCTTATCTTTCTCCTCGTATTTTTTGCCTCTACTATAGGAGATCGATAAATCGGGCAATTTACGTGGCCAGTAAGCCACTTGCCTCTGCGTGACATGAAAAATATGGAGTCCGAAACCTAAATGGTAACTTTTTGGACTCAAAATATATTTTTATAATTTTTAAAAAAGTTACTTTTTTATCTAAAACACGATATTATATTGTGCTTTACTTTAACGAAATTTTAATGATTTTACATATAACGCAGTATTGTACTGCGTTTTGTTTTGCCCAACATCCTAGGCCACAAAAACAGTATTCTTGGGTAAAGGTTTGGTAATAGTCTCGAAAATCATAAAGAAATTATATAAAACAAAAAAACTAAACGGTAAAAATCTATTAAAAATTCAGAAAATTAATTTCTTGAAATTGATGCCCTACTAAACGGTCACTTTATTATAAAATATTAAGGTTAGCCATTTTATAGTCGTTTCTAGACTTTGTATTATTGCTTATCAAATTTTTAAGAGCTATAAGGCCAATTTTTTCATTTCCATAAGTTTAAAAGGTTTAAATTATTAATTTGTTTTGTTTGAAAATTCTTGATAAAAAATTTATGTTATTTTTTTATGTATTAAGTCAAAAAATAACAATAATTTTTATAAGATATTCCGATATAAGTCACAATAAGGTCTGAGGATTTTTGTGGCCAGAATTTTTTAAAATTAAATTAGCTTAATGAGATTAGCTTTTGTTATTTTCATAATTCTTATAATTTTTTCTTTACAATTCAAACAAATTATTTAATAATATTTTACATAATTTTAAAAATTATATATTTATCGATATGAGGTTGGCCTTAGTGTCACGACCCAAATACCGACCGGTCGTGATGGCGCCTATTGTGAAACTAGGCCAGCCGACACAATTCCCGAATCAACTATTTTCCAATAAAAATTATTTTTTTACTATTTATAAACCAATACTCTCATTTTAAAACTCAAAAGAAAAGTGTGGAATAACTACACAAGCCTGACATCGGGGTGTCACTAGTCATGAGCATCTACCATGGTCTGAATACAACAAGAGTCTAAAAATGTACTAAATACAGTAATGAAAAATGAGGAAAAAAAGTAGTGCTGCGAACGTCGTGCAGCTACCTTGCTAACTCCGACGACTCTGCCTCCAAGCAATCAACACCCGCTACCAGGTTCCGAAATACCTGAATCTGCACACGAGGTGCAAGGGGTAATGTGAGTACTCCAACCCAGTAAGTAATAAGAGTAAATAAGGACTGAGCAGAAGGAAATGGTGAATCCACATTTATGATAAACTCAATAGGCACAACAGACTTTCAAATCAGAATACGAGTCAATCATCTCATTTAAAATCCAGCTTTTGGGTAAACATCATTTGAAAATGCTTTCCAATAGTTTCAGTACGGGTTCAATACTATTTATAATAAGAGAGACGAAAACCATAATCGGCCTCTCGGGCAAAACACAGTTCATAAACAGCCCCTCGGGCAAAACAGGAATCATAAACACCTCATAACTTGAAAAAAAAACTTGGTGGAAATAACAAGGCCAAATCAGTGGTTAAATACCGAATATCTCATAAAAACTCCAGCTTAAATGAAAGTTCTTTAAAAACATTTGTTCAATATTTCCAACAGAAGCTCAGTATAAAGAGGAGTGAAAACAACAATTACATAAAAACAAGCCCCTCGGGCAAAGCATCACTCGTATATGTATACAGCCCCTTAGGCATACCTCTCAGTCACTCAAGACTCAACTCTCATCAGTCAACGCTCACACTCAATAAGTACCATATAGTAACCGCTGTGGCGCGCAGCCCGATCCATATATCGCAGTGGCGTGCAGCCCGATCCATATATATAGTCGACTGCGCTCACTGGGGTGTGCAGACTCCGGAGGGGCTCCTACAGCCCAAGCGCTATATCGCTGCGGCGTGCAGCCCGATCCATTAAATCGCTGCGGCGTGTAGCCCGATCCATATATATATATACATAATCCTTACATCCGGCCCTCAACCTCTCTCAATCATTAACCTCACCATCAGACCCTCGGTATATCTCAGTTATTAACCTCACAATCAGACCCTCGGTCTATCTCAGTCGATACCCTCACAATCAGACCCTCGGTCTATCTCAGTCATCAACCTCACAATCACTTGGACCATCAGTAAAACAGGGAACTCAGCCCAAACAGTTTTCACATTTAAGAATTAAAGTGATAAAACCAGATTTAAACAATAAACATGTAAATCATGACTAAATATATGCTTTCAAACGAATAGAGTGAGGAAAAATAGTAAAAATGCCCCTAAAGGTCTCAACAGGTCAGTACAAGGCCCCAAACATGGCATACAACCAAAAATATAATATCAATCTAAAAAATATGGATTATCATAAGATTTCAAATCAAATACGCGACTTAACAGTCGTACGGGGCAGACCAAGTCACAATCCCCAATGGTGCACGACTCCATGCTCGTCATCTAGCGTGTGCATCACCTCAAGGTAGCACCACGATGTGAAATCCGGGATTTCAAACCCTCAGAACATCATTTACAATCATTACTAACTCGATCCGGTCCAAACTCTAGCCCGCAATGCCTTTGCCCTCACGAATCGGCCTCCAGATGCTCCAAATCTAGCCACAATCATACATAACTATTAAAATATGCCAAGGGAACAAAGCCCACTCGAAAATATCCAATTTAAATCAAAAATCTCGAAATTGCTCAAACCCGGCCCTCGGGCCCACGTCTCGGAATCCGACGAAATTAACGTCAATGGAATACTCATCCTCTCACGGTTCTATACGTGATAAGAACATCAAAATCGGACCTCAATTGCCCCTTCAAATTCTCAATTTACACTCTCCAAATTCAAGCCCTAATTCCTCAATTTTAGGCTTAATTTCCATGATTAATTAGGTAGAATTCACACAAGAATCGAGTATTGAGTTCAAAAATCTTACCTCTAGGTGTTATCTCTTGAATCCCTCTTCAAATCCCCTCAAGAAGCTCCAAAACTGCCCAAAAATGGTGAAAGCTAGCCCCAAAATCGCGGACAATGGCTATTTAAACATTCTGCCCAGGAATCAAAAACCTTCTTTGCGAACGCGGTCAACACCTCACGTTCGCGAAGCACAAAATAACATTGACCAAAAATTCTTCTTCGCAATCGCGACCTGCCCATCGCGAATGCGATGTTTCCTCAGACAATGCTTCGCGAACACACCCCTTCACCCACGAACGCGATGAATAACCTGACCTCAAACCCAGGTGACCACTTTCCTCTACGCGAACGCGATGAATAATCGACCTCCGGATGATCCAAATCTAGCCACAATCAGTACATAACTATTAAAATATATCAAGGGAACAAAGCCCACTCGAAAATATCAAATTTAAATCAAAAATCTCGAAATTGCTCAAACCCGGCCCCCGGGCCCACATCTCGGAATCCAACGAAATTAACATCAATGGAATCCTCATCCTCTCACGATTCTATACGTGATAAGAACATCAAAATCGGACCTCAATTGCTCCTTCAAATTCTCAATTTACACTCTCCAAATTCAAGCCCTAATTCCTCAATTTTAGGCTTAATTTCCATGATTAATTAGGTAGAATTCACACAAGAATCGAGTATTGAGTTCAAAAATCTTACCTCCAGGTGTTATCTCTTGAATACCTCTTCAAATCCCCTCAAGAAGCTCCAAAATTGCCCAAAATGGTGAAAGCTAGCCCCAAAATCGCGAACAATGGCTATTTAAACATTCTGCCCAGGAATCAAAAACCTTCTTTGCGAACGCGGTCAACACCTCGCGTTCGTGAAGCACAAAATAACATTGACCAAAAATTCTTCTTCGCAATCGCGACCTGCCCATCGCGAACGCGATGTTTCCTCAGACAATGCTTCGCGAACGCACCCATTCACCCACGAACGCGATGAATAACCTGACCTCAAACCTGGGTGACCACTTTCCTCTTCGCGAACGCGATGAATAATCGGCCTCCGGATGCTCCAAATCTAGCCACAATCAGTACATAACTATTAAAATATGCCAAGGGAACAAAGCCCACTCGAAAATATCCAATTTAAATCAAAAAACTCGAAATTGTTCAAACCTGGCCCCCGGGCCCACATCTCGAAATCCGACGAAATTAACGTCAATGGAATCCTCATCCTCTCACGATTCTATACGTACTAAGAACATCAAAATCGGACCTCAATTGCCCCTTCAAATTCTCAATTTACACTCTCCAAATTCAAGCCCTAATTCCTCTATTTTAGGCTGAATTTCCATGATTAATTAGGTAAAATTCACACAAGAATCGAGTATTGAGTTCAAAAATCTTACCTCCATGTGTTATCTCTTGAATCCCTCTTCAAATCCCCTCAAGAAGCTCCAAAATCGCCCAAAAATGGTGAAAGCTAGCCCCAAAATCGTGGACAATGGCTATTTAAACATTCTGCCGAGGAATCAAAAACCTTCTTTGCGAACGCGGTCAACACCTCGCGTTTGCGAAACACAAAATAACATTGACCAAAAAATCTTCTTCGCAATCGCGACCTGCCCATCGCGAACGCGATGTTTCCTCAGACAATGCTTCGCGAACGCACCCATTCACCCACGAACGCGATGAATAACCTGACCTCAAACCCGGGTGACCACTTTCCTCTTTGCGAACGCGATGAATAATCGGCCTCCGGATGCTCCAAATCTAGCCACAAAAAGTACATAACTATTAAAATATGCGAAGGGGACAAAGCCCACTCGAAAATATCCAATTTAAATCAAAAATCTCGAAATTGCTCAAACCCGGCCCCCGGGCCCACATCTCGGAATCCGACGAAATTAACGTCAATGGAATCCTTATCCTCTCACGATTCTATACGTACTAAGAACATCAAAATCGGACCTCAATTGCCCCTTCAAATTCTAAATTTACACTCTCCAAATTCAAGCCCTAATTCCTCAATTTTAGGCTTAATTTCCATGATTAATTAGGTAGAATTCACACAAGAATCGAGTATTGAGTTCAAAAATCTTACCTCCAGGTATTATATCTTGAAGCCCTCTTCAAATCCCCTCAAGAAGCTCCAAAATCTCCCAAAAATGGTGAAAGCTAGCCCCAAAATCGCGAACAATGGCTATTTAAACATTCTGCCCAGGAATCAAAAACCTTCTTTGCGAACGCGGTCAACACCTCGCGTTCGCGAAGCACAAAATAACATTGACCAAAAATTCTTCTTCGCAATCGTGACCTGCCCATCGCGAACGCGATGTTTCCTCAGACAATGCTTCGCGAATGCACCCCTTCACCCACGAACGCGTTGAATAACCTGACCTCAAACCCAGGTGACCACTTTCCTCTATGCGAATGCGGCATGGACCTCGCGAACGCGATGCACAAGACTACAGCCCTTCGCGAACGCGGAGCCTTCATCGCGAAGGCTAATTCCTCAGCCTCACCAGCTAACCCTTCGCAAACACGAGGACCTACTTGCGAACGCGAAGTTCAAATTTCCTGAAATCCTTCAGTAGTTTTCTGCAACTTTTAAAAACATGAATTGGCCCGATTGACCACCCGAAACTCACCCAAGGCCCTCGGGACCTCAACCGAACGTGCCAACATATCCCATAACATCGTTGAAACTTGTTCCAACATTCGGAACGCTCAAAACAACATTAAAACACCAAATTTGCATCGAATTCAAGCCTAAGAATTCCAAAATCTTCTGAATTATGCTTTTGATAAAAAACCCGACCAAACCATGTACGAATGACCTGAAATTTTGCACACACGTCATAAATGACACAACGAAGCTACTGCAACTTCCGAAATTCCATTCTGACCCCTATATCAAAATCTCACCTTTCAACCGGAAAACGCCAAAATCTCAATTTCGCCAATTCAAGCCTAAACCTTCCAAGGACTTCCAAAATGCATTCCGATCACATCCTTAAGTCCCAAATCACCTAACGGAGCTAACCAAATCATAAAAATTCCGATTCGAGATCATATACCAACAAGTCAAATCTTGGTCAAACTTTTCAAATTTCAAGTTTCAAACTGAGAACCATTATTCCAAATTCACAATCATATACCAACAAGTCAAATCTTGGTCAAACTTTTCAAATTTCAAGTTTCAAACTGAGAACCATTATTCCAAATTCACTCTGATTACCCTGAAAACCAAAACCAACGATTTACATAAGTCATAATACATCACACGGGGCTAGTCATGCCCGAGAACTGATGAGAAAAGTGCAAAAGCTCAAAACAACTGATCGGGTCGTTACATCCTCCCCCACTTAAACATACGTTCGTCCTCAAATGTACCCAGAGTTGTCCCAAAAGCCAACCAATCGCTGAATAACCTTACCATGCACATACCCGGGGGTGATCCCACGTCATCCTATCTCGCATAGGTCCGATAACATAATGTAACTAAAATTTCACAGTCCAAATTAGCCCATGAACCTTAGAACCACATTTCCACTTCTGAACTCATCCACAAGATCAAAATCTCACATCTATACTCTAACTAAGCCCGAACAAGCTGTGACAACCCATACCCGCAACCTCGGTGCAATTACATGCTATACCATATAACTTTAATGCTTGTAGCGATAACTTCTAATCACAACAGCTACACACAACAACCGAATATCGATAGGAACTCTCTTATCAACTAGAGTCTCATTCCAATACTTTTATATACTACCAATGATAAATGAAACACGCAGTAAGCCATAACTGTTTTTCTCAGATCAAACATTCATGAAGCCACTTCTCATTTGGCAAAGACCATATCAAATTTCTGCGCCGAACCTCGATGTTATCCTTCCAACATGCTGAAATCAATTCCGTTTGCAGTCATTAAAGATCCCGACGATCACATCTAGTCCAACATAACTCTGGTGACATTGCCATATCAATACCGACTAAATCCATGACTTGTGCCATCCGTGCACCAATAAGCCACGATCTGAACTTACTCAAATCATGAAAATGACCCAAATAAAAGAGATGTATATCAAGCTCATTAGTACCACCACAACGCAAGGCTGAGCACCCACCACACATTGTAGAAACAGAACACACGAATCTAACCCGCAGGATCTTACTTCCATATAGCTTCGCTCCAATGCACGATCTCATCCAAACACCGGTCCACATGAGACACCTTAAGTTACTATGCTCAAAATCGACAAGCGTGCGTAGTGTGATGTCTAAAACCAAAGCAAACATCATAACCACCGCGAGGCAATTACATAACACCACATAACTCGAAAGGACATAACCGATACGCCATCCACCGAGCTATACCTAGTGCTCTTCCCGCTCGAATTCTACTAAGAGGCCTTAATAACACCGCACCACATGTGCCTATAACCAACAAATTCTAACGTCTCGCAACATGGAAGATAACTCATAGATCCCCCCTGATTACTAACAGCTCCATAACAACCGGATAAACACATCCCTCACCAATAGCAACTCGAAGTCAACAAAGCCGTCTCGATGTAGAACACACATCCATATAGGTCTACCATTGAACCACACATCAACCTTAGTCACCCACAACAGATAAATAACCCTTCGAAAGTTCGCAATGACTGAATCATAGCACATACTATCATCTGGCTAAATTGCCCACATCTTTACCGTACACGACCACGAGTTTACCGTCATCACATATATGCTCTTTGCCACACCTCCTTTTTACCTACACCCCCGGAAGGGAGTATATAGAGAGTTTTTTCCAATTTTAAGTGACAATCAAAACAAGATTATTTTATTAGAAATTCAGAGTCGCCACTTGGGATAATTTATGGTGTCCCAAGTCACTGGTTTAATCCTGAATCGAGGAAAAGCTTGACTCTGTATTACAGTCCGCGAACCAGAAATCCGAGTAAAGAATTCTATTAACCCGGGAGAAGGTGTTAGGCATTCCCGAGTTCCGTGGTTCTAGCACGGTCGCTCAACTATTATAATTGGCTTAATTATCCGATTTTAAACAATTATGAACCTATGTGCAAATATTAACTTTAAACCGCTTTTAATTATTTTAAAGAAGATTTCAACGCCATCTAAAATATGTCTTTGGACCACGCCACATGAAATGTACCCGCAATCCGAAACACAATTTATTCAACGTTGTTAAGATTTAGATTTGGGCCACATGAAATGCACACCCGAGTTTAGGAAGGTACTATTATTAAAATGCGCGCCTAAAGCAACTAACGCATTTCCAGCTTTGTGAGGGCCATGGAAAATTCGCTAAATGGCACGCCTCAAATTCTAAGGATTAAAAGGGAATTCAAATTATATTTGGAGGGTCATGAACTATTTATTATCGAGTACGACTCACCCCCACTAATTAAAGAAACTCAATTACCCAATCATCAATGGGCGAGGATCCTACTATGGTTCAAGCTAACAAAATATATTTTTAATAAGAGAAAGGAGCTAATGGTTTGAAGTTAAAATTTGGGCCCAGCGTGAAGCCCAAATTTTGGGGCCTTACAACCACTGAGCATACGACTCGGTATCGAGTCCCCACATTGCGTGAATAATGCTTGGCATTACAAACAGCCCACATAAATTCAAAAGACTAACCATGGGACCAATACACATATAATCAAACTTTGGGAATCATCTTCTAGCTTATCAATGGACAATCATATGTCATTCAACAATGATTTGGTTTGCAAGCAGTTGAATGTTTAATTTAAATAACTGGAAGTAGGCAACTTATTTCCAGACCTCCAAATTAACTTAAAATAAAGACCTGAAGATTTAAAACAAATCAAACCAATCTCGCATAAGTAAGAACAAACCAACAATTTGTCATTTCTCAATGAACACAAACATACATCTTCATTAGAGAATCCCAGCAACTCTCAGCCAAAAAACTAACCAGAGTTCATAACAAACCAACATGAAATTAACAATTACAAAATTAAAGTCTTACTAACACGAATTCGAACTCATTCAAGGGCCAAAATCCATGATCTACCCAGTATTACAGAACATGTTTAAAGCTAAACAATTAAGGGTGAACATGATAAAGGGGAGATCAGACTACTCTACACGTTCTAATGATTTCCAAAAGACATGAGTGACATTTTACGAGCAAAGCAAAAATACAGCTAAGCTATAAAGTGAACAAATTTAATGCACTGCTTCAAGGTTCCCTGTCCATTTCATTCATCAAATTTGGATTCATATTCTGTAGGTCTTAGAATAAGTACCAGGATATTGATAACAAAGAACAAAGTGAGGAATCAACAACAATATTTAGCAGAACTCAGCACCAGCAACACCAATTCAAACCAGAAAAATGGATATGAAGCAGTACAAGACAGTCTTAATCGAACAATATATTAAAACAACCTTAAACGAAACTTTCAAACATTCAAACTCAATTCATTTCAGCGCTAGATTAATCAGAAATTCTTCAGAAGTTTAAAGTCTTCAAAAGTATAGAAGGAAATGCAATGGAACAGTAATCTCTTGTTTTCTTTTAGTGTTTTTAGTCGTTTTATGATTTTTCGCCAAAAATACCCCTTCATTCTTTTGGAAAGTCAGGCTTTATAGAGGGGTGTTAGGGTAACAAATATACGTTTCAAAAATTTCTCTTTGCCCCTTTTCTGTTTTTGTTTTAGCTCAAATGTCCTTAGTTAGAAATCAACATTGCAAACAAATCCCCTCCCCAACTTCCTAGAAGCTTCCCCAGGCAGTTACAAAGAGATTCCCAAGCCTAGACTACCCAAATTACCCCTTAATGACCCTGTTATTATCTGAAGAAATCGGACAGAGCATGGGTCAAATTGACCCAAATCAATTTGGTATGGGTCTATATATCGAGATCTTGGACTTCAAATTTTCAGGAACCAAATCCAATTGAATTTTGGCAAACCCAAATTCCTAAATCAACAACAAATTTTATCGGACTAAGTGACCTACCAAGTCATAAAGACTCATGATGTCTTGGGCTCAAAGGAAAAATAAAAAAAAAGTTCGAACCAATCTAACACAAAAATGGAATCACGTTAATTAAACAAGTTAATACTAACATGCGTAAAGAACATGACCCTGAAGAACTGGGAAGAAGCGAGAAATAAACCAAAAGAAAAGAAGAAAACAGAAGATAGAAAAATGATGAAAAGGAAGGAAGGAAAGATTAAACAAAAGAAAAGAGGAGATACCTACAAAACTCGGACGGTAGAAACTGAAATTGAGTCTTCAAACCTTCCAATTCTCGGTCTAATTTGATATTAATTAGGTGTTCTTATCAAGAACATACGAACAAAATCAAACTAGACCTAAAATCTTCAATTAAATCTTGGTTCGGAAGTTTTGGAATTTTTAGGGTTCAAACTTGGATTCAAGATTCGACGCGGTCTAGGGTGATTCGAAGGCAGTGGTTTAGATAATCTGAATGAGAAAGGGCCAGGGGTTTTAGGGTGTAAATTTGGGGTTAATTGGATGAGTTAGGGTTTCAGCCACTCTCTTTGATGCAAGATTCGAGAGGCTGGACTGGGATTCGAGAGTGGGGATTTGGTGATTTGGAAAGAGGAGAAGGAGAAGAATCGGTGTTGTAAAAATGGGGTCGATTGGGGCGGGTCTGGGCTGAAAAACGGGACGGGTTTCAGGGCAAAATATTTAGGCCTATGGATTTTTAAACAAGAATGGCCCAAACCCAAGCTTCTTATTCAATTCTTTTTCTTTCTTTTTCAAATTAGTTTTTTTTCTAATTCCTTTTAAATTAAAATTAAACATAAACCTAACTTAATTCCTATACGACTAATTAAATACCAAATTAAAGAAAAACTACCAAAATTCAAAAATCAAAACTAAAGAGCAAAATAAACTATTTTTGTGATTTTTCATTTTCGTAAAGCAACTTAATTACTAATTAAGCCTTAAAATTCAAAGTTAAATCCTAAATGCAAATGCAGCCTATTTTTGTATTTTCATTAATTAAATAAAAATAAACATGCCCAGGCAATATGTAAACAATTAACAGAAAATGACACAAAAATCCACAAAATTGTCTATAATGGAAGAAATGGCTTTGTTTTGAATTTATGGGAGTACTTCGTATAGGGAAAAAATCACGTGCTCACAGCTGCCCCTCTTTGCTCGGAAACACGCAGAGTTTTTGGGCAAAGATAAAGTGAGCGTATACGAGCGATTTTTGCCAGTTTGAATACTCCATGGGAAGCATTTTTGAAAGATTTGATCGCACCCTGCTTCCGAGGTTGCCTACATATCCTTGGCTATAAAGGAATCAGGTCAGTGTAGTTCGGGAAGTTTCAGTAGCTGGGACTACAATGAAGCTGTGATTTCACTGTTGCTGCTGCTGCTACTGCTTACTGCATCCCCTTATTACACCATGATAAAATAAAACGAAGCTAGATTAGACTATGATCTATGCATTACAAAATCCTATCTATTTTCAAACTTGCTCTTGCGGTTCTTGTTGCCTTGTTGACTTGTATTTTCCCGGTGGAATCCTTTTGTTGCCGACTTGAATTGTAATCTGAGATGTTCTCCATTTCTCCAGGTGGATGCCTGACTGCCAATTACACCTTGAAATGTTTTTCCTTTCTCTAGGTGGACGCTTGACTGCTAAACTTGAATGCATTCCCTACTCTCCATGTGGGCTCCTAACTTTAACAAAATAGACAAAACAAAGAAAATTTTCTGCCCCCGTTTAGGTATCTGGGCACACATGTAAGTGTAAAATGAACCACATTGCCAAATATCAATAAGGACTTGAAAACTAAAACTTGAATTGTACTCCCTTGTTCTCCAGGCGGGCTCCTGATTGCTGACTTGAAATGTATTCCCCGCTCTTTAGGAGGGCTCCTGACTGCTAACTTGAAATGTGTTCCCTGCTCTCCAGGCGAGCTCCTGACTGCTGACTTGAAATGTATTCACTGCTCTCCAGGCGGGCTCATGACTGCTGATCTTGAATGTATTCCCTGCTCTCCAGACGGGCTCTTGACTGCTGAACTTGAATGTATTCCCTGCTCTCCAGGCGGGCTCCTGACTTCAACAAAATAGACAAAACAAAGAAAATATTTCTGCCCCAGTTTCGGTATCTGGGCACATATGTAAGTGTAAAACGAACCACATTACCAAATATCACTAAGAACTTGAAAGCTAAAACTTGAGTTATACTCCCTTGTTCTCCAGGTGGGCTCCTGATTGTTGACTTGAAACGTATTCTCTGCTCTTCAGGCGGGCTCCTGACTGCTGACTTGAAATGTATTCCATGCTCTCCAGGCGGGCTCCTGACTGCTGACTTGAAATGTATTCCCTTCTCTCCAGGCGAGCTCCTGACTACTGAACTTGAATCTATTCCCTGCTCTCCAGGCGGGCTCATGACTGCTGAACTTGAATGTATTCCCTGCTCTCCAGGCGGGCTCCTGACTACTGAACTTGAATGTATTCCCTGCTCTCTAGGTGGGCTCCTGACTTCAACAAAATAGACAAAACAAAGAAAAATTTTCTTCCCCAGTTTGGGTATCTGGGCACATATGTAAGTGTTAAACTAAATCATATTACCAAATATTACTAAGAATTTGAAAGCTAGGTCCCATTATCTAGGGGGTCCTGACAACTCTTAATTAAACAACAATTTTAAATCTAAGTTATATCTTCTAAAGGTGTGACTTATGCTAAATCTTGTTATCTAAGAGGGTCTTAAACTACTCTCCATTATCCATGAGGGTCCTGAAAATCAAAAGTCAAATTTTATCTTAAGAGCGACAACTTTTATAGTTGAATTATACTACCCCACGACAGAACTTACACTAAATGTTGTTATCTAATCGAAATCTTAAAGCTAAGTCACATTATTCAAGAGGGTCCTGAGAACTCCTAATTGAATCTTATCTTGAACATGTGAACTTCTAAACCAGCTTATATTCCTTTGGGATACATTTATGCTAGATTATGCTATTTCTGAACTAGGTCCCATTTTCCAGGAGGGCCCTGAAAATAAAAAATCAAACCTGTTTGGTGACTGCCTTTCTCCGCGAAGGGTTTCTTTGAAACAACCTAAATTTCCTGCCCCTGTTTAATCAAAGAAAAATTCGTTAGTTTAAAATGTGGTGGTTAGTTGATGGCATTCTTTGCTGAAGGTCTCTCCGCTGCAATGTTTTGTTTTGACTAGCTTCCCCGAACTGGTCCTGAACCGCTTGACTTTCCGACTGACTTTCAAAACCCTATGGCCCTGAATGACCCGAGTGTTCTATACCTGAACAGTTGTTTCACACCTATGACCCCTTTAACGGAACCTCTGCATCTCCCATGAAATTACCAAATCATTTTGCCGATGAAACTCTTGCTGGCACTTTATCCCACTTTACATCATGCTATATTTGGTGTGCTATGGCCGCACTATGCTTTGCAATCTTGAAGCTGGTAGTGAGCTTTGAAATTCCTTCTTATTTGCTTAAATAGAATGACATTGGGAACATCTTAGAGAAATAAACCCAAAAGAAATGAAATGCAATGACCTTCAGAGTTAAGGATAAGGAAATCCAAAACTGGAAGACTATCTGAAGAGAAAAAAGAAAAGAGACTTATCTGAGTGGAACAGCTGGCGTCAATGATCATGACATGCATTTTGGATAAATCGGCCCAATCTGTCCAACCAATCAACTTTCAGTTGCCATACTTTGTTGCTCCGAAATTTCCATAACCTGATTTCTTCACTTAAATCCTGACCTTGTTCATCCTGCGGTACCTTGAAAGGTTTTCACCAGCAGACCTATCTCATTCGTTCATCTCTCAACTCACTTTTTCCTTACGGTGCCCGTGAGGGTTTTCACCAATAAGACTCTCTCATTTTTTGATTTCTTTCAGCTCCCGTCGCCTTATGGTGCCCTTGAGGGTTTTCACCAATAAGACTCTCTCATTTTTAATTTCTTTATCCTATTTGGACCGGAGTGTTACCCCTGATATGAATCACCTCTACCTGCTTGACTTGATATTTCTCGAAGACTGATCGGAAGATCTTTCTTTGGATCGTAATGTGGCTTTTGGATGGATTTAGAAAGAAAGGGTATAAAAAGCTTAAAACAATTCGAATGGGTTCAAAATTACAACTTTCGAAATCAGATTTCTGATAACAACCACAACTTCTACCCCAGTTTCTTGTTTGGGGACTTTTGGATTTTTACTTTGATGGGATCGAACCGTGAGGCTGCCTACGTATCCTTAAAAGGAATCAGGTCGAATGTAGTTTATGTCATAGAAATTACTTTGTTGTTGTGATTTTCTCTTTTCTCTTTCTTTTCTTTCTCTTTTGCTTTCTTTTCCTCTTTTGTTGTTTTTTTTCTTCTTTTTTCTCTTTTTTTTCATTCTTTTCCTTCTATTTCCTTTTCTTCCTCTTTTCTTTTCTTCCTTTTCTTATCTTTCACGCTTGTGTTTCTGATATTCGCTACTAATTCCGAAAGAGGGGTATGAAAGAAAATAAATAAGTCTCAAAAGGGGTGACAAGGGATAAAATGTTTAGATAGCAGAACAAAATGCCTTCATCATTTCAACATTCAAAACATGCCAAATACAAACAAGTACAATCAAACAAAGAAGTCATACATAGTATCTCTTGACTGCATCAGAATTGATAGTCATTTCTACATATTTGCCTTCTACATCTGTCAAATACAATGAACCATTGGACAACACTCTAGTTACAACGAATGACCCTTGCCAATTTGGGGCGAACTTTCCTTTTGCTTCAACCTGATGCGGAAGAATGCATTTCAATACTAACTGACCCACTTCAAACTTTCGTGGACGCACCTTCTTATTGTATGCTCTTGCCATTCTTATTGTATGCTCTTGCCATTCTCTGTTGATACAACTGGCCATGACATACTACCGCCAGTCTCTTCTCATCGATCAAACTTAATTGCTCCAGACGGGTTTTGACCCACTCATCATCATCAATTTCAGCCTCCGCGACAATTTGAAGGGATGGAATTTCCACTTCTGCAGGTATTACTGCTTCGGTGCCATACACCAACAAATAAAGAGTCGCCCCTACTGAAGTTCGAATAGTAGTGCGATAACCCAGCAATGCAAACGACAACTTTTCATGCCACTGCCTAGAACCCTCCACCATTTTTCGAAGTATCTTCTTTATATTCTTGTTGGCCACCTCAACTGCTCCGTTTGCCTTGGGGCGGTACGGGGTAGAATTGCGATATGTAATCTTGAACTGCTGACATATATCTTTTATCAAATGACTATTGAGATTAGCTCCATTGTCTGTAATGATCACCTTTGGTATCCCAAACCGGCAAATGATATTTGAGTGCACAAAATCAACCACCGCCTTCTTGGTTACAGACTTGAATGTTTTAGCCTCTACCCACTTGGTGAAATAATCAATGGCCACCAAATAAACCTATGCTCGTTGGACGCTGCTAGCTCAATTGGTCCAATGACATCCATTCCCCAAGCAACAAAGGGCCATGGTGCAGACATCGTGTGTATTTCAGATAGTGGAGAATGAATCAAATCTCCATGCACTTGGCACTGATAACATTTACGCACGAAACTGATACAATCTCGCTCCATAGTGAGCCAATAATAACCTGCTCGGAGAATCTTCTTTGCCAACATATAGCCACTCATGTGCAGTCCACAGACTCCAGAATGTACTTCGGTCATGATAGCTATAGCCTGCCTAACATCTATGCATATCAGCAATCCAAGATCTGGAGTTCTTTTGTACAACACTCCTCCACTGAAGAAAAATCCACTTGCCAACCGCCGAATTGTTCTCTTTTGATCACATATGGCTTGTACTGGATACACTCCCATCCTTATGTACTCCTTGATGTCGTGAAACCAAAGCTCCCCATCGAGTTCTTCTTCTACCACATTACAATAAGCATGCTGATCATTGACTTGAATATGAAAAAGTTCACATAAGCCTTATCTGGGTGATGTAACATTGACGCCAGAGTAGCCAAAGCATCAACGACCTCATTATGAATCCTCGAAATACGCCTGAACTCTATTGATTGGAATCACTGACAAAGATCATGTTAACATTGTCGATACGGTATGAGTTTTAAATCTCGTGTTTTCCACTATCCCTGAATCTAATGCACCAGAAGGTCCGAGTCACCTAAGACCAAGACTTCTTGGACACCCATATCCACAGCCATCCTCAAACCCAAAATTCATTCCTCGTACTCAGCCATGTTGTTAGTACAGTAGAACCGAAGCCGAGCCGTAACAGGGTAGTGATGCCCTGTTTCAGAAACAAGTACCGCTCCTATCCCAATGCCTTTCATGTTAACAGCCCCGTCAAAGAAAAGTTTCCATCCAGGCCTTTCAACCCTTTCCAACTCATCAATGTGCATTACCTCTTCATTAGGGAAATAAGTCTTCAAAGGTTCGTATTCTTCATCCACAGGATTCTAAGCCAAATGGTCGGCCAATGCTTGTGCTTTCATCATAGTTTGAGTCACGTAGACAATGTCAATTCTGTGAGCAAAATCTGCCACTTTGCGAGTCTTCCCGTGGGCATAGACTTCTGGAAGATATACTTCAACGAATCCAAGCGAGAGATAAGGTAAGTAATATAAGATGACAAATAATGTTTCAGCTTCTAGGCTACCCAAGTTAGGGTGCAACACGTCCTCTCAAGATGACTGTACTTAACCTCGTAAGATGTGAATTTCTTATTGATATAATATATGGCCTGCTCCTTCCTGCCGATGATGTCATGCTGTCCCAACACACATCCAAATGAATTGTCCAAAACCGTCAAATACAAAATCAAAGGTCTCATTAGTTCTGGCGGGACCAACACAGGTGGGTTTGACAAGTACCCCTTTATCTTATCAAATGCTTCCTGACATTCATCTGTCCACTTAACCGCAACATCTTTCTTTAACAGTTTGAAGATTGGCTCATAAGTTGTCGTGAGCTGAGCAATAAACCGACTGATGTAATTTAATCTCCCCAACAGACTAATTACCTCGGTCTTGTTTTTTGGAGGTGACAACTCCTGGATAGCTTTGATCTTTGATGGGTCTAATTCAATAACTCGTCGGCTGACTACAAATCCCAACAACTTTCCAGATGGAACACCGAATGCTCATTTTGCAGGATGGAGCTTGAGATTGTACCTGCGAAGCCTTTGGAAGAACTTTCTCAAATCTCTGACATGGTCAGACTGCTTTCTAGACTTGACAATTACATCATCCACATAAACCTCGATCTCCATGTGTATCATGTTATGGAATATGGTCGTCATTGCCCTCATGTAGGTTGCCCCAGCATTTTTCAAACCAAATGGCATGACCCGGATAGCAGTACGTTCCCCATAGCGTGATGAATGCTGTCTTTTCTGCATCTTCCTCGTCCATTAAGATCTGATGGTAACCCGCATAATAGTCCATAAAAGAACCAATCTCATGTTTGGCATAATTATCGATCAATATATGGATGTTCAGCAGTGGGAAGTTATCCTTGGGATTGGCCTTGTTGAGATTTCGATAATCAACACACACCTTGGTCTTGCTATCCTTCTTCGGCACAGGAACAACATTGGCTAACCAGGTGGGATACCGGGTGACCCGAATGACTTTGGCCTTAAACTGTTTGGTGACCTCTTCCTTAATTTTTACACTCATATCAGTTTTAAATTTCCTCAGCTTCTGCTTGACAAGGGGGAATGCCGGATCAATGGTCAATTTGTGAACCACCAAGCCAGTGCTTAGACTTGGCATGTCGTCATAGGACCATGCAAAAACATCTTTATACTCGAACAGTGTTTTAATTATCTCCCCTCTGAGTTGTGGTTCAAGATGGACACTTATTTTAGTTTCCCGGACATTATCTTGATCCCCTAAATTGATTTCTTCTGTATCACTCAGGTTAGGCTTGGGTTTTTCTTCAAAATAACTTAATTCTTTACTAATCTATTCAAAGGCTTTATCCTCGTCATATTCCGATTCAACATCACACTCTATTTCATGAATTACTATTTTAGAATTAGATTGACTTTTAAGACTGGGCCGGAGATTCCACATGCATGTCATATCAACTGTACAAGGAAGAAAAGCAAAACAAAAATAAAACTATCAGGAAGGGAGAAAAAGGGAAATTGCATTTCATTGAAATTAGAGATAAAAAGGCTTATACATCCAAATGGATAGAACACAGAATCTGAACTACAACCCTGGGATAATCCAGATAAATTGAAAGAAAATCAAAGCAAACTACCAAAACTCCTTCCTGGTGGGGAGAGGAGTAGCTTCCCAATTGTTAATCTTTGCATTGGGCCCAACAAATTGCACATCCGCCTTGCTAGAACCCTCTCCAGCTTCCACCGTGTTCACTTCGTCGAATATCCTCTCGAACTTTTCCATCAAATCTCCATCCATATCAACCACCGAACTGGGAACCGTCGTCACTGGGTGCTTTTTGGTACAAGGCCTGACAAATGATCTGGAAAGACGCGGGACTAGCTTTGGAAGGGCCCATGCTCTCTGTTTTATTTTTCTAGCTCTTCTCACGTCTACGACTGTGGGCTTGAACCCCAGACCAAATGTATCCAAGTTTTTAGGAAGAGAAACCGGTTGTACGATACCTTGTAGAGATGCACCCAAACCCTTGCCCAGTACAAAACTATTTTTCAACATTTCAACGGCTACCATGACTGATGCAGCAACTACCCTTGGAGTCGGCACACACTTCCCTTCAAGAATTTTCTCTACCGATACCTTGTCAAAAACATGATAAACCCATGGCCCCTTGTCGTTTTCAAACTCTATGAACGGAACAATGGCATCACTGGGAACACACAAATTATCTTCGCCATGCACAATAATTTCCTGTCTATCCCATTCAAACTTAACCATTTGATGCAGAGTGGACGAGAACGCTTTGGCAGCATGAATCCAGGGTCGACCTAACAACAAATTGTAAGAAACATCCATATTGAGCACCTGGAATTCCATAGTAAATTCAACTGGCCCTATTGTAAGCTCGAGCACTATGTCCCCGACTGAATCTTTCCCTCTACCGTCGAATCGCCGAACGTAGATACTGTTCTTATGAATTCTTTCATCATCCACCTTCAACTTGTTCAGAGTGGAAAGAGGGCAAATATTTGCACTAGAACCATTGTCAACCAGTACCCGAGTAACCACAGAATCTTCACATTTCACCGTCAGATAGAGGGCTCTATTGTGCTCAGTACCCTCCATGGGCAACTCATCATCAGAAAAAGTAACTCTGTTTACCTCAAATATCTTGTTAGCTATCTTTTCCAAGTGGATTACTAAGATTTTGTCAGGAACGTGGGTTTCGTTTAAGATCTTCATCAAAGCCCGACGGTGCTCGTCTGAATAGATCAATAATGACAATAGCGAGATCTGAGCCGGTGTCTTCCTTAATTGCTCCACAATGGAATAGTCCTGCACTTTCATCTTTCTCAGAAATTCCTCTGCTTCTTCCTCGGTCATAGCTTTCTTCACCAACACTGGGTTATCTTTGGAGGTCTTAGCTTTTCTCAACTCTTCAGGGGCAAAACATCTCCCCGATCGAGTCAAACCATGGGTCTCACACACTTCTTCTTTAACCTTTTCCCCTTGTAAGTCACTGTCACTCGTTCATAATTTCATGGGACTGCCTTGCTGTTGACTATCGGTAATTGAGTTACCAGTTTGATAATGACAGGATCTATGCGGGCGCCCTTCACAATACCACAGGCTTGTTCGTCACTCCTGGCACAACCACTTTTGCTCTTTCATATTTTCCTGCAATGTCACTTGAGGACCCCTTCTTGACCTCCACAGATGGTTCATTATTTCCCCCGTTCAACTTGATCACAGACTTCTCACTTGCTGACTTTTCACACGGCTTGGCTTACCTAGCCCGAATCATCATGACGGTTTGCGAAGTCTTCTTAAGCTCCCCTCCCTTATGCATAATCTCTATCATATTTGTCTCATAATGGGCCGACAATGGGTTCTGGTTGATATTGGGTTCCTCCGGGGCTTGGACCTCAATCCGATTAGTATCAATGAGCTCCTAAATAGCTGTTTTCAATTTCTAGCATTTCTCTGTGTCATGACCCGGGGTCCCTGAACAATACTCACAACTCACCGAGCGGTCAAGATTTTTGGGAGGGGGATTTGGCAGTTTAGCCTCGATCGGATTCAACATACCCAACTATCTCAATCTTTGGAATAGACTAGTATATGATTCTCCCAATGGAGTAAAAGTCTTCTGCTTCTGCAACCTCTCATTCTTAAAGGCTTGATTTGGCCGAAAACCTGTTCCAAGGGGATTTCTGTAGGCTCTTGGGGGTGGATGGGCATTTTGTGGAGCTAGTGTCACGACCCAAACTGATGGGCTACGACGTGCACCCGGTACCTTACTCAACCGAATACCAATGTAACGCATCTTTCTTATTACATCATCATATACATGTGATATACGGGCCTAATATGCCAACATAATCATTTATAAACTCAAAACATAGGCCGACAAGGCCGTACAATTTTTCACGTACACAACATATGTCTACAAGACTCTAAGAATACATAAATATCATAAAGGTTGAGACAGAGTCCCGCCATACCAAACAATATACGTCTAACTCATACTAACCAAATAAGCAACTCTAAAGCAATTGGAGCACATCAACATCTTCCGCTGAGCTGATAGCCTACATGGAGGGCTCTCAACCTGTCTATCGAGACCTGTGGGCAAGAAACGCAACGTCCTGGGCAAAAGGGATGTCAATACGAATAGTGTACTGAGTATGTAAGGCACATGAAAAGACATATAGAGTACATGACTCAACCTATAAGTCTGAATAACTTTGTAAATCATAATTTACTTTTAGCGTCATGCATATGTGTATGAATGTCATGTCGTGCATAGGTACATGTTTCATAACATCATCAGCCTCTGAGGGCATCCCATCATATCATATCGGCCACTGTGGGCAAAATCATCATCGTATACCAACTGATCAGGTGGTGGTGCGTATATAACGCCATAACCTTTCCCATATCCCATATACATATATACATACATATATATGCGTATATAATGCCGTTTGAATCATATTTACATATATATGCGTATATTACGCCGTTTGAATCATATTTCGGCCACTGTGGGCAACATTATCATCATATCCCAGCTGATCAACTGGTGGTGCGTATATAACGCCGTAACCTTTTCCCATATCCCATATACATATATTTACATATATACGCGTATATAACGCTATCTGGTCATGGGTCAATGCACATGAATGCAATGCATGAAAAGTACGTCAATAAAATCATTCGGAAGGTCATAAGACCACTTTGCATATTGAGCAATATCAGAAAGTAACATCTTTTCAACTTTCGTATTTTTCTGAGACCCATGAACAGATGATAAAATATTATGACACATGAGAATTAAAGAACATAGGTATTTGTATTACTTCTATGAGTAGAGTCACTTATGGAATTTGTATATTTGCACGTTTCGTTCATATCATATGGATCATGCCAAAAGAAAGAAGGGATAGCCTTAACATACCTGAGCCGATTCTCTTGACAATCCCTCTAATACACGTCAATTTTGACTAATCACATAATGACGGATCGAAGTAGGAAAGAATCCGTATGATATTCTTGAGAAAGATTGTACCGTACTCTCTTAGAATCGCAAAATTCCGTTGCAATTGCACAGTATAGTTTCATATGAATTCCTCTGTTAAACCAAGAACTTTCGTTGGTATTAAGATATGGAATCTGTTTTGAATTCTTATTGAGTATGAAGAAAGCTATAAGCTTAGTTTGATTATTTTAAGGCTAATGAAGCCAAAGATGCCAAACCTTTTTTTAATATCTACGTAGATGTTAAGTGTATGACATTTAAGATAGCCACCTTCAATTTTAAGTTGTGAGTCACTTGGTATGCATGGGGGGCTTCCACCTCATGCTCTTTAATGATTATCCAATATACCCTCAATTAAGTAGGTAATGTCCCGTTACCCGATAATTAATTAATTACCCACAAAATTGAGAGTTATTCCCACCCTTGAAATATTACTAACTTTTCACATACCTTATACACCTTACTATTATGGTCATGTGGTATCTAGTATGGTACTAGTCCATAAATTCCGAGTATTTTAGCTTGAGGCGTATTTTATCCCAAAATACCAAATTTCAACGAAATTCATTTCTTAGACTTGCTCCCCCTTTCATCTTCATGAATTTACTAATAACTTGTGAAATAGGATAATCCTTATAATCCCCAAATAATATTTTCCTTGGACTAATGTCAATTGCCTTACGATAAATTCAACGTAAAATACTGCAAGGTGCAACACTGTCGTAACTTATTACTGCGAAGCGTAACATTAACGTAATGTAATACTGGTGGGTAGAACGCTACCATAACTTAATACTGCAGGACGTAATATTGCGGGGTGTAACAGCTAGGTATGGAGTTTGTGGAGCTGGCTCATGCCATTGTGCGTGAGCGGGAGGTTGGGTATAGGTTTATGCGTGATGGACGGAAAAATGGGGATCTGGCGGTGGGTAGTAGTGTTGTGGTGGGCTATATGGAATGTGGGGGTACATTTGGGGATAAGGTCGAGGTTGGTTGTAGTAATGTGGGGGACCCCTGGACTCGACCCAAACTCCCGATTCAATTGCCACAACATCCTCTTTCTTCTTTTTCCCGAGTACACCCGCAGTACCATTTTGAATGGCCTGTGTGGTCGCTTTGGTTTCTGAATAACTCATGATCTTGTTGGACTTGAGTCCTTCCTCAACCATGCCTCCCATTTTTACAACCTCATTAAAGGACTTGCCCACTGCTGACATCAAATGACCAAAATAAGTGGGCTCCAAAGCCTGCAAGAAATAATCAACCATCTCACTTTCTTTCATCGGAGGGTCAACCCTCACGACTTGTTCCCTCCAACGGAATCCATACTCTCTGAAACTCTTACCGGGCTTCTTCTCAATCTTTGTTAATGGCAGACGGTCTGGGATAATTTCAAGATTGCTGAAAATGGCAGACGAAGGCTTGGGCCAAATCATCCCATGTGTACCACCTCCTGTGATCTTATCTGGTATACCATTCTAATGCCGATCCACTCAAACTTTGGCTAAAATATGCCATCAGCAATTCATCTCTTCCGCCTGCTCCTCTCATCTTACTACAAAATCCTCTTAAGTGTGCTACTGGGTCACCATGCCCGTCGTACAAATCAAACTTAGGTATCTTGAACCTTACTGGCAACTGAACATTTGGGAACAGACATAAATCTTTATAGGCCACACTTACTTGACCCCCAACCTCCTTATATCTCTGAATGATTGTTCTAAGCTTTTGACCTTTCTGATCATCTCTTCATGCTCAGGATTTTTGGGTGGCTTCTCGGTCTCTACCGGGAGATCAAGATGAGGGGTGTAAGAATATGGTTCCGGAACTTTGAAAGTGGGTTCAGGGGGATAATACTGGTTGTCGTGAGTTTGGAACAGAGGTTCACTGGAAGATCGGTGTAATGCAGCAGGTGGAGGTGCCACAAAAACAGGTGTGATTGGTGGAGGAGGGTGCGGGACTTGTCTGGGTGGAGGAGCTTGTGATGTATGAGAAGTGGTGCCGTGGCATTGTTGGTAGAGGGGAAAGGCTGGAGATGAGTTCACAGTGGGAGGTTCCTGAGATTGTGCTAATGGTGGGATATAAGTAGGGTTGGCGGGATAAACCGGTAGTGGATGACCCTTTGCCCAGGCCTGGTACATTTCAGCCATTTGCTGCTTTAACTTATACATCTCTTCCTTCATTGCATTAATATCCAATTCTTCCACCTCTTTTGACGGGTCGACAATACTTGCCTCCATTTCTTGGTTGGCCATATTTAGCCTGTCTTTTGATCGGGTGTTGTATGAGTGAGTTGCCAGAATGCCAATCAACTAACCACCTGCCTGAACTTAATATATCAACAACAACCTTGTTAGTGGTTAGGGCTTTAACAAATTGGTAATCGCACATTTTGGGGAATCAATGCACCTAAGCAGTTAACCATTTCTATTATGCATTTGATCGGCTGCTTGTGTCATCCCGCTTTTCTATTTGCAACTTCCTCCCTTTTTTCTCTTTTTCATTCTATTGTTTTCATCCTCCCATTCCCTCTGGTTTTGCCATTGCTTCTTTCTCTTAGCCTTCTTATTTTTTCTCTCTTTTCTCTCTTGTTTTTCCTCTCTCTTTCCATTTTTCTTCTTCTTCTCTTTTTTTTTTCTTTTGGTTATGGTCGAATCCTATGGAGACTGCCTACGTATCATGACCCCGCATGAATCAGACCGGGCGTAGTTCTGGGAGATAAATATGAAAGTAAATAATAAAACAATTTTTGGGATTTTCATTTTTCATAAAAAACAAACGCTTTGATTACAAAGACTCAACACTAAAAGACTCCAAGAGAAACTAGCAGACGCTGATGAAAAGATGAAATACAGACTCCAAAAATAAACGATCATACTCTGACAGAAGAAAATGCAGACTCGACAACAAATGACAGACTCCAGCAGAAAGAAAATACAGACTCAACACAATTGACACACTCTGACGGTAAAGGAAATACCGACTCAAATGAAAAATCATGAGTATAACAATGCTCCTGGTGCCCGCAGGACATCATTCGGTCTCGCTGCGGGCCTATATGCAAGATCCCTTTGAAGTCGGTCCAAGTCACTCATTATCTGCTTAACGAATGTCATCACTGCCGCGAAGAAGGTAGTGCGAGTCATATCCTCACAGACTTGGCACTTCATAACGATGTAATCGGCGATGTTTCTAATTCTCTCTCTTATGACACCTTTTTCTTGTAGCAAACGCCCGATCTGCTGGGCCCTGGCTTCCAAAATTTTCTCGGCCACATGATTCTACTCCTGAAGTTATTGCAAATATATTTCTAATTGTTCCAATGATGTATAACAATGTTCTCTTTCAACCTTGAAGTCTTTCACCTGTTTGATCATTTTGTTTTCCGTGGCGATGACCCTTTTCTTTAATCCCGCGACCTCATCATCGTACTTTTCTTTCAACTGCTTAACCAGGCGTGCTCATTTATCTGCATTTTTAGCCAACTGTTTTTGAACCTTGGCTAGTTCACTTTCTACTTTGTTCACATCAAAACTATAGTCATTCACTTTTTGCCTCAAGTTAGCTATGAGTTTTTCATCTTTGGCACTGCCGCCATTTTCATTTTCTGAATTTGGGCTCGAAGGGCCTCATTTTCTTTGGCTAGCTTTTTCTTTTCTCCTTCGTCTGCCGCGGCTTGCGAGCTATTTTCAAACTAAAGGTCCCTGATTTTTTTTTCCAATTTGCTTATGGTAGCCCTGTACTTGTTTTCTTTGGTCAACCAGTCCTATTGCACTTGTGCTCCGCCAGTGAACTGTTGGACATGGGGTCACTTTGCGAGCCTTTCGGGCTCATGTTGAACTTGGGATCTTTTACCATACCAATCAGTATAACTAGGCTCCACCTCGCCTCTAGATAGATCTCGTACTTGAGTATTAGGCCCTAAGAATCTGCACTGATGCCAAATCCGACGCACTTTTTCTTCTGGGAAGGCAGCTTTTGGCTCTAACTCAATGACCTGTCGACTCAAATTTTCATCGTATGGGATGGTATGGTATCAGCCTAACTGACGTAGGACTCTTTGCAAAGCATAAGGATAAATACTCTGAAGACCCATCAACAGCAAAAAACACACCTCAACCGACATATAGATTACTTCACTGATCGAGAGCCACCCGATTGTCCATTCGATCTTGTTTTCAGTTAAAGATCTCAAATGAGCGTGACATGCTTCCATACCATCCGAGAACTCATAACCCTCTACCCGCTTTTCATTTTTTTCGTTGCATTTGAGGCCAGTCATACCACAATTCAAGTATCCGGGACGGTGGCAAAGATGCTCCTCCATCCATAGTTGTAATAGCATATTGCACCCTTCAAAGAACTTCCCTCTTTCTCGACAAAGGGTCAGAGCTCGGTAAATTTCCACCAAGATCAGCGGTACTATAGTACCATTTGCCTTTTTCATCATAAAGTCAGCTATCCCTACAAGCCCTAATTCTATGTTCCAGTCTTTTCTAGGGCAAACCAAAATACCCAGAAATACCACTATGAACGCTAATCCTCTCCGAGCTTCCCACTTGTCTTGGTTTTCCGAGTGAGTAAGACTGATATCTGGTGTTTCGAAGCCACGGGGATTCCCGTAATGTCGATATAGAAAGTAGAAGGTACATAATCTTTTGGCCAAATTTCCGTCTTGGATGTCCTGACTGATGCTTAACAAGTCCAAAAATTTATGAGAGGTTACTGTTCTCGGTGCTACCGGGTATTTACTTCTAAGATTCCCTTAGAAACCGGCATAGCCTGCTATCTCTTCCAGTGTAGGAGTTAACTCGAAATCAGCAAAGTGAAATACATTATGTGCTGGGTCCCAGAATGGTATCAAGGCCTCAATCACGTCTTTTCTTGCCTTAACCTTCAAGAGCCCGATAAGACCACCCAATGCTTTTGTCACAACCTTTCTGCTATCTTCCCCCAAATCATAC
The DNA here is from genome assembly GCF_000715075.1 of Nicotiana tabacum. Classification (NCBI taxonomy): domain Eukaryota; kingdom Viridiplantae; phylum Streptophyta; class Magnoliopsida; order Solanales; family Solanaceae; genus Nicotiana; species Nicotiana tabacum. The sequence goes on from NC_134089.1 coordinate 8,654,933, forward strand.
CACCACATATGTAGCTCCAAAGGATCTCTTCACGGACTGAGAAAGGTTCATTTTGAATTGTGCTCATCCTACACATTTATTACGGTGATTTTAATTAAAAGGAAACTATGACTCATTTTGACTCAAGAGAAATAACCATTTTTCAAAATTTTCACAAAATATCCGGCCTTGCCAATACAACCATTCATCACTTTGAAAACGAAGATTTTAAGGCTATGTCGGCTAACCAGCCAAAACTTTTAAAAGTGACTAAAAATGGATGTTCTTGCAAAAACAGCCTTCCGGTGCCCTTTTAGGGATATTCGGCTATTTCTGACCAGAATGACATCATCCTAATTATTTTCAAATGAAAGTAAATTTTTTTGTTCTTTTGGGATATCTTTGCAAAAAAGAAGTTGGACCCGATGAGGGTTGCCAACGTATCTCACACCCTGTGAGAATCAAGCTGGTGTAGTTCGGGCAAAATTATTTTATGAAAATAAACCCAACTTCTTTTTTCTTTTTCCAAAAACACAAAGATATTTTTTATTTTTTCTTTAAAAAAAACACAAAATTCCCCTCATTTTTTCAAAATTTCGGCAGAGTTTCAGTATACTTCAGGGACATTGGTTTTCACCATAAGTAATTACCTCACACTGCTATTTTCTTTTCCAAATTTTCTCCTTTTATTCAAAAGCCGGTCAGCATGCAAATCCGAAGCAAATAAATGCACAAGTAGCAAGTAAGATGCATCAGAATGGTCTTTTTATTTCGGGTGCACCTGTCCTAGACAGACCCAACCCCTGTGTTGAGTCTCCAAAGTCAAAATGCACATGATGCAAACAAACGTTCCTACTAGGGATCCGACATGAAGTATTGTTATACTAGGTTTAGAAACCTGGGTTTATTTGTTCTAGACTTGGCTTACCCGAGCGGACAGCTCGAGCCGGGGGGGGGGGGGAAGCGTACCGGGAATATAGAAGCTTCACCGGCTTTGCAACTTGTTTGAACCTCATTCTAAACTTGGAATATGACTCTAACAGAAAAGAAGTCACACAAAGTGCACACTTCTTCATGATTTAGAAGACTCAGAGAGAAGAGGGATTTCGCAACAGTTTATATACAGTTCACGGAATATCAAAGCGGTAAAAGCAATCAATTAACACATTAGGCCCAAATCATGTAACAAATTCAAATAAAGGATAAAGACAACTATAACAATTATTCTAAGCTAGAATTATTGAACCCTGAACCAGAGATTCTGGGTTCGATCCTCAGCAGAGTCGCCAGAGCTGTCACACCTCCTTTTTACATACACCCCCGGAAGGGAGTATATAGGGAGTTTTTTCCAATTTTAAGTGACAATCGAAACGGGATTATTTTATTAGAAATTCAGAGTCGCCACTTGGGATAATTTTACAGTGTCCCAAGTCACTGGTTTAATCCCGAATCGAGGAAAAGGTTGAATCTATATTACAGTCCGCGAACCAGAAATCCGAGTAAGGAATTCTGTTAACCCGAGAGAAGGTGTTAGGCATTCCCGTGTTCCGTGGTTCTAGCACGGTCACTCAACTGTTATAATCGGCTTAATTATCCGATTTTAAACAATTATGAACCTATGTGCAAATTTTAACTTTAAACCGCTTTTAATTATTTTAAGGAAGATTTCAACGCCATCTAAAACATGTCTTTGGACCACGCCACATGAAATGCACCCGCAATCCGAAACATATTTTATTCAACGTTGTTAAGATTTGGATTTGGGTCACATGAAATGCACACCCGAGTTTAGGAAGGTACTATTATTAAAATGCGCGCCTAAAGCAACTAACGCATTTGCAGCTTTGCGAGGGCCATGAAAAATTCGCTAAATGGCGCGCCTCGAATTCTAAGGATTAAAAGGGAATTCAAATTATATTTGGAGGGTCATGAACTATTTATTATCTAGTACGGCTCACCCCCACTAATTAAAGAAACTCAATTCCCCAATCATCAATGGGCGAGGATCCTAATATGGTTCAAGCTAACAGAATGTATTTTTAATAAGAGAAAGGAGGTAATGGTTTGAAGTTAAAATTTGGGCCCAGCGTGAAGCCCAAATTTTGGGGCCTTACAACCACTGAGCATACGACTCGGTATCGAGTCCCCACATTGTGTGAATAATGCTTGGCGTTAAAACGGCCCACATAAATTCAAAAGACTAACCATGGGACCAATACACATATAAGCAAACTTTGGGAATCATCTTCTAGGCTTAACAATGGACAATCATATGCCATTCAACAATGATTTGGTTTGCAAGCAGTTGAAAGTTTAATTTAAATAACTGGAAGTAGGCAACTTATTTCCATACTAACTTAAAATAAAGACCTGATGATTTAAAACAAATCAAACCAATCTCGCATAAGTAAGACCAAACCAACAATTTGTCATTTCTCAGTGAACTCAAACATACATCTTCATTAGAGAATCCCAGCAACTCTCAGCCAAAAAACTAACCAGAGTTCATAACAAACCAGCATGAAATTAGCAATTACAAAATTAAAATCTTACTAACACGAATTCGAACTCATTCAAAGGCCAAAATCCATGATCTACCCAGTATTATAGAACATGTTTAACGCTAAACAATTAAGGGTGAACATGATAAATGGGAGATCAGACTACTCTACACGTTCTGATGATTTCCAAAAGACATGAGTGACATTTTACGAGCAAAGCAAAAATACGGCTAAGCTATAAAGTGAACAAATTTAATGCACTGCTTCAAGGTTCCCTGTCCATTTCATTCATCAAATTTGGATTCACATTCTGTAGGTCTTAGAATAAGTACCTGGATATTGACAACAAAGAACAAAGTGAGGAATCAACAACAATATTTAGCAGAACTCAGCACCATCAACACCAATTCAAACCAGAAAAATGGGTACGAAGCAGTACAAGACAGTCTTAATCGAACAATAAATTAAAGCAACCTCAAACCAAACTTTCAAACATTCAAACTCAATTCATTTCAGTGCTAGATTAATCAGAAATTCTTCAGAAGTTTAAAGTCTTCAAAATTATAGAAGGAAATGCAATGGAACAGTAATCTCTTGTTTTCTTTTAGTGTTTTCAGCCGTTTTATGATTTTTCGCCAAAAATCCCCCTTCATTCTTTTGGAAAGTCAGGCTTTATAGAGGGGTGTTAGGGCAACAAATATACATTTCAGAAATTGCTCTTTGCCCCTTTTCTATTTTTGTTTTAGCTCAAATGTCCTTAGTTAGAAATCAGCATTGCAAACAAATCCCCTCCCCAGCTTCCTAGAAGCTTCCCCAAGTAGTTACAAAGAGATTCCCAAGCCTAGACTACCCAAATTACCCCTTAATGACCCTATTATTACCTGAAGAAACCGGCCAGAGCATGGGTCAAATTGACCCAAATCAATTTGGTATGGGTCTATATATCGAGATCTTGGACTTCAAATTTTCAGGAACCAAATCCAATTGAATTTTGGCAAACCCAAATTCCTAAATCAACAACAAACTTTATCGGCCTAAGTGACCTACGAAGTCATAAAGACTCATGAGGTCTTGGGCTCAAAGGAAAAATAAAAAAAAAGTTCGAACCAATCTAACACAAAAATGGAATCACGTTAATTAAACAAGTTAATACTACATGCATAAAGAACATGACCCTGAAGAACTAGGAAGAAGCGAGAAATAAACCATAAGAAAAGAAGAAAACAGAAGATAGAAAAATGATGAAAAGAATGGAAGGAAAGATTAAACAAAAGAAAAGAGGAGATACCTACAAAACTCGGACGGTAGAAACTGAAATTGAGTCTTCAAACCTTCCAGTTCTCGGCCTAATTTGATAATAATCGGGTGTTATTACCAAGAACATACGAATAAAATCAAACTAGACCTAAAATCTTCAACGAAATCTTGGTTTAGAAGTTTTGGAATTTTTAGGGTTCAAATTTGGATTCAAGATTCGACGCGGTCTAGGGTGATTCGAAGGTAGTGGTTTAGATAATCTGAACGAGAAAGGGCCAGGGGTTTTAGGGTGTAAATTTGGGGTTAATTGGATGAGTTAGGGTTTCAGCCACTCTCTTTGATGCAAGATTCGAGAGGCTGGGCTGGGATTCGAGAGTGGGGATTTGGTGATTTGGAAAGAGGAGAAGGAGAAGAATCAGTGTTGTAAACATGGGGTCGATTGGAGTAACACCGCTGACGAAGACGATTTTCGGCAGCGGTTCACGACGGAGGCGATGAGGGTTCAGTGAAGGAGATGAGAGGGGTAGGGGTCTGGGGGGGTGGTTCGTACCTTTATATATTAAGTATCCCTCACTTCTGAGCCGTTAGATCAGTCAAACCTCGATGGCTAGGATCATATTTTCACTAAACAACGTCGTTTTAATTTTGTAGTGGGGAGGACCGGATTGGGGCGGGTCTGGGCTGAAAAACGGGATAGGTTTCAGGGCAAAATATTTGGGCCTATGGATTTTTAAACAAGAATGGCCCAAACCCAGGCTTCTTATTCAATTCTTTTTTTTTTTTCAAATTAGTTTTTTTTCTAATTGCTTTTAAATTAAAATTAAAATTAAACATAAACCTAACTTAATTCCTAAATAAATTATCCCATAAAATTGAATTAACTAACTCTAAATAATAATTACCATGACTAATTAAATACCAAATTAAAGAAAACTACCAAAATTCAAAAATCAAAACTAAAGAGCAAAATAAACTATTTTTGTGATTTTCCATTTTCGTAAAGCAACTTAATTACTAATTAATTTTTAAAATGCAAAGTTAAATCCTAAATGAAAATGCAGCCTATTTTTGTATTTTCATTAATTAAATAAAACTAAACATGCCCAGGCAATATGCAAACAATTAACCGAAAATGCCACAAAAATCCACAAAATTATAAACAATGGAAGAAATTGCTTTGTTTTGAATTTATGGGAGTACTTCGTATAGGACAAAAATCAAGTGCTCACACTCTTTATATGTGATGAACTTCCCTCTAAAATGGCTTTCAAATCTTGATTAGTTTTAGACTTCCTTCTTAATAGGTCTGATTGATTTCTTTCCATTGTTTGCTGATTTTCCTGTGATTCGACTTAAGTTAAAACCTTTCTCAGCTTTTCTGGCTTGGTTCATTCATATACCAATAATTACAAAATCTTTGGCTCTTGATTTACTGGCTACTAATTGATTTTCTTACCTTATTTGTACAACTGTGTATTTCAAAATTCTGTCCCTTAAATAACTTTTTATGTATTTGCCCCTAATTGCATGCTTTGCACAAAAGGTTTATTGGACTTCTTCTCTTAAGTGGTTTTCCCGTTTGAATCTAAATTCCTTAATTAAAGGAAGTCTTGTATGATTGATGCTTAATTGATAATCAGTTCCTTAACTGTTTTCTTTCCTTATTTCTGCCTGATTTTCACATTATAAATGCACGACTCTTTCACAAACACACCATCACTCATTCATAGTCTTTGTGAACTCACACTTATACACAATAATATTCTCTCTTCTTGTCTACACTGTGGCCTGTTTACAAGACCTACTGCTTTTCTCTACTTTGTTTCTTTGAAGCTGGTATGTCCTGATTTAAGCTTTAGCACCACAACAATGTATTTATTTACTGCTTTTGTATCCTTGTGTACTTACTGTTTCTGTATAGATCAACACTTAAATTAGCATGCTGATTTCTTCATGCCTGTTTCTATTATGAATCCTAAGCCCCTGCCTCCTTTAAGTGTTTGAGCCATGGTTTAAGACATGGCAATATGTAAGTTATTATCCATGAATTAAACTTGATCCCTTGGAATCCCAGCCTATAAACAGTGTGTTCTAACAGGCTTATGGGTATGCAAGCACTCCCCATTTCTGGGTATGCCCACATCCTGCTCTTACCTTTTTCAATTTCCCTATTTCCCCTGTACCCCTATGTGTACTTATTTGTAGCTGTTTCCCTTTCCCTTTCCCCCTTTCAGAATTTTGTTTCTGCACTTGCACACTCTCTTAGTCCTTAAGGTCTGCCCCCTCTTGTGAGCCTTACCTTGGGACCCTTTGAGCTCCCTCTAAACTTGTACACTTGAGGGTTGACCCTTCCGCATTGCACTTGTCTTAATCTGATAATATATTTGGGTGTGCGCATTGCCCGGAGTCCCCTTTGAGGCTCTTAGGGAACTTTGACACATCCAAATAGGAGAAAGGCTTTGGATCATGATCTTTTGGAGTTGGTTTACCTCATATTTCAGACATGAAGTCTAAATCAGGCTCTCCTTGGTTGTACCTTTTCAATTTCTGATGTTTTCTTTTACTTTATTCTGGGCTATAATAATTTGTAATAAACTCTTGGGGATGGCTAGTGAAAAGGGGCGGGTAACTATGTATGCAAAGGGTAGATATCCTACCTATAGGTACTTCTGAAATTCTGCATTCTTACATATATATCCTACCTATAAGTATTTCTCCAATTCTCACATAGATATCATGCCTATAGATATTCCTGATTTCAGCATTTCTCACATAGATACCATGTTTGTAGGAATTCTGCATTCTCTCATATAGAAATCATGTCCATAATTACCTGGAAATCTGAATTCTGCATGTGCATATAGAGATATATGCCTATAGGTCCTTCTAAATCCCATATATCCGTTCTTCATCTAGCAATCATGTTCATAGGTCTTAAACAAAAATTCAGCATCTAGATATCATGTCTATAAGGCTTCTGCATTCTTTACCATGTCTATAAAAGGTTTTAAAATCAACAACACATAGAAAGCATGTCTATAGGAATTACTAATCAAATCTGAATCGCTTCATTCACTTATAAGGCTAAAACCAGTAATAATGACGTGTCATCATTTAAAGAACTTATAACCTTTGCTAAAGCTTCCCTTTCTTTAATAATCTGGCAACCCTTCTTAATCAGTATGTATTCAATTTAATTCATTATTTTATGAAATCAGTAGATATCATGCCTATAGGATCCTCGTCCAACACTTAGTCAAGCCTTAGGGTAAAAAATATTAATAGAATCTGTTTTTATTAATTACAACCAGCAGGCAGGCCTGATTTAGGTTTCTTATCTGAATTATATAATAAATCAGTATGCCTCAACTTTTATGTTCTTAATGAGACCCTAAACAATATGTGTAAGTCATGCTAACTACGTGTTTCTTTGATTGAAGAAGGTATATCTGAGCTTTTTTACTTGTTATGTGCTCGTCCCCAACTTGCTATACATGTTTTTGTATGTTGCCTTAGAATTCTGCCTTTGACACTACAAATAAGCCTAATATCCCTCCCTTTTAGGATTAGTAGTCTTAAATACCTCTGGGACTGAGAGGATTGGGATGGGTAATAGCATGCAATAAGTAAACGAGACCATTCCGCACTTTAATACTTTAACGGGGTGGGAAAGGGTAGATATGGATATGATGACCACGTGATAACATCACGTGTAGCCCCTCATTGAGGAGTGATTACCGGATTTTGTTTGGGGTGATCCATATTATTAATAAACCTAGGACTCTCCTTTCCCTTGTTTCTTCTAAAGATTTCAAACTCTTTTTTAAGAAAAATCATCATTCTTTTAATTCTTTCCAACTTTATTTGTTTATAAACCCTTATGTGAAAATCCCCTCTCATTTGAAGCTTTATTTGTTTACGTGTTATTTTGCACCTAAGTTCATAATAATAGTCTGGCCGGGAACCAAACTAGTGGATCCTGAGGGGTGCCTAACACCTTCCCCTTGGGATAACTTCAAGCCCTTACCCTATCTCTGGTTACTCAAATCAAACTCTCTTGGTGTCCTAATGCACCCTAATCTTTAGGTGACGACTCTTCAAATTCAAACCCAATTACCAAAAGGGAATGAGTTATCCTCCCAAATGTCATGAACCCGATTTCACTCGAGAAAAAAGGGGGCGCAATAGCGTGGCGACTCTACTGGGGATTCTTAGGCTTTTACCATTTTAGACTATTATTGTGAATTTATGCTTCTTTATGTGCAATTATCTGTTTATTTCTTTCAAGCATTCAATTTTTCTTTTCGATTGTAAAACTGATTTGTCTTTTTGTTTCTTTCCCTTATTACTTTCTTTTACTGCTTTCCTTTACTACCGCTTTAAATTATGAAAAACAGCTGTATTTACTGCTTTCCTAACGTGCAAATACGTGACAACCTGCTTTAATTGTTGCATAATCATGCTCAACATCATATTCCACTCGTGCCAAACAAAATACCATAGCAACGCTTATAATGAGTAGTTGCGCTCTTCCGATAATATCACCCCTTTAAATCCGGAAAAGGCGTATTTGTGGTAAAACCAGTCGATCAACGGTGTAGTCGACGGTTCTGTGCCTTTCCTCCTTGAGTTGTCCTATCAAGGGTACCAGTCTAAAATCCCATATAAACCTTACTCTATTTAACTGTGCATGCATCATGGTCAAACCTAGTCGAGTCGGTTATGTTGTCCACATAATGACTTGACTCTTTAAGATATCCTTGTCCAAAGTCCACTGGGTTTCCCTAAAACCCAAACGGACACCATCACGTTCTGTGCATTTATTTGGAGAACTGAATATTTTTATGCAACTATTGATATTTAATAGTCGAGTCTGGTTGGGGTAAGGGCCTAACCCTTTCGTATTGCAGAAATATGAGGCACGAAGTCCTCAGATTCGGCATGGTCACCAACATCCACCCAAAATTGCTAAGCTGGTGGGAGGATCTTCATTCCAATTATCAGACTCTTGCTGAAAATACCTAGGAAATCTACCTTCTCTTCTGGAAGTCCAACCTAACAACCAGATCATAGAAGCTACTACTCTATTCTGGGATTGTGATAGGTTTGTGTTCGACTTCAGGGACATGGAGATGACGCCCCTACTGGAAGAAATATGAGGATTAGCTGGTATACCATGGGAAACTCCGGGTTTGTTAATGCCGGAAAATCGCAAGGGTAGAGGCTTCCTCAAAATGAGAGTCTAAAGAAGAATCCAGACTCGACATGCTTGAAAGAGTTGTATATCCCCTTTGATTATTTGTACGAGAGGTACGGTCATGACAAATCTTACCGTACTTATCCTGACGAGTTCGCCCGCACATCATTGGGGCATATTCACCGAATGGTCTTTGTCTTCATGTTTTGCTTCCTGGGGATGATAGTGTTTCCAATGAAGAAAGCCAGGATCCACACCAGGCTAGCTATGGTAACCAAAACTCTAATGGAGGGAATTGGTGGGCAACCATTCAGCATTGTGCCCATGATTATTGCGGAGATATACCGAGCCTTGGAGAAGTGTCAACGATGAGCCGAACGCTACGAGGGCTGCAATTTGCTACTTCAGCTTTGGCTCATGGAGCATCTCCAAAGGGGTGAATACCGACAGAAAATTCAGTGAAGAGACTGGGATGATCATATCGCCTTCCATCATCCGAAATGAATGAATTACATGCCCAACATGTTCGCCCAGCCAGAAGATGCCAAGGGATGGTTAGAGCTGTTTGAAAATCTAACTAAGGATCAAGTACAATGGATGTTCGAGTGATTCCCTACTGAGGAGTTCATCGCCTGATACAGGGATGCGCCGTTTCTGATACCTATCAGTCTGAGAGGAAACTACCCTTATGTCCCTCTCTGAGTTATGAGATAGGCTGGTAGGAAGTAGGTTATACCAAGGGTAGATAAGATGAGTCACTTCCGGGCTGACTTCCAAGCTGATGACAGTCCTTATAAGTACCAAGCACAACGTATGTGGCATTGCAAGATCATCATGGGAAGAGACACTATCGAACCAGATAGATACCATACTGGTTGTACTCCATACTATTCAGGTTGGTTGGAATCTAATCACAATGGTCTGGGTCAACCAGGACTTGCTAGGGGCCACAGGATCATAGATGAGAGGGTCGAGGCACATGTCAAATACAATCAACTGCGCAAGAGGATCCGGGAATGTGAAAGCGAGCACCGTGAGATACAAGAAGCCAACAAAAAGTTGACCGAGGAGTGGAAAGACATGGCTGTCAATGCCAACAAGCGACTGGGATACTTGGAGCGAGGCATAGTGGAGCTAGAAAGGAAGTTCCTCAAAAGGATCGAGGATTGCCAAAATGTTGAGGGAAATGAGGGCAAACATCTAGCCAGAGCCTACCTATTGCTGAGACTTCGCGGGAAAGCTGTTCGACGGAGCCAAGGATGCTGAGTCTGGGAAAGGTCCTTTCGGGACCAAATAAATAGGAGTTTTTCTTTTGCTTTAAGAAATGTAATAAGGCCAACGACCACTAGTGATATTTTTATTTCCTGCTATTTAAGGTCGATTTGGGATTCGTCTACCTTTTATCAATAAAATAAGGCATTTAGCATTCTAAGTTATCTAAATCAACTTATCACTAGGCCTACCTCGGGCACAAAGAGGTTCCCAAATAGGACATGATTTACATTCTTGCACTATGTGTTTAAATATCGCAATATTTTCTTATAATCTTCACTTTTTGTTTTTACTTTTTGTTTATTTATTCCCCTCCCTAAAGGTTAGTTCGTGCACTCTGGCAACATCATCTTATTCAACGAGATCCAGGGGCCCTCCACCCACTCCTCCTCTTAGTCCTATTAGAAACAAGAACAAAGGGAAGATGAAAGATTCCAACAAAAAGAAAAACTCAACTGAACGAGTAGAGGTCATTCATGGTACTCAAGTTTCCAAAGAAGGTGCATCCCAGCTTGAACAAAAGCTACTGAAATTTCAAGAAGAACTTGATTAGGTTCGGAATCTGGCGAATCTGTCATTTTCCCTCACCACTCTTGACATTAATTTCCCAAATGCTCAGAACCCCACACATTCACAAAATATCCCAAAGTCACGAAACCATCCCACTCCTCACCACCACTGCAACACTTGCCACACCTCCAACAATACTCCACTGCTCATCCCAGAACCTTTGAACTCCACAAATGACCCCTTTCACCCCCATAATAACACCCCCATCTACGTGGAGACTGTGCCACACTCTACTCAACCCATCTCAAGCGTACCCGAGTCTGATGATAAAGACTTTCTCATCAGGAATATGGCTGAAGAACTTAAGAAATTGACCAGCAGGATCCAGGGCATCGAAGGAAGTAAGGGGATTGAAGGGTTGAACTATGAAGATCTCTACATACAGCCCGATGTTGAATTTCCCCAGGGGTACAAACCTCCAAAGTTCGAAATGTTTGATGGTACAGGAGATCCAAGGGTCCATCTGAGAACGTGCTACGACAAACTAATTGGAGTAGGGAAAGACGAGAGAATCCGCATGAAGCTTTTCATGAGAATCTTGAAAGGAGATGCTTTGTCTTGGTACATCGGCCAGGATCCAAAGAAATGGTCAAACTGGGTAAGAATGGCATCTGACTTTATGGACAGATTCAGGTTCAACACAAAAAATGCACTAGATGTGTTCTACATCCAGATCCTAAAGAAGAATTCCACGAAAACATTCCGCGAGTATGCCACTCGTTGGAGATCAAAAGCTGCTAAGGTTAGGCCTGCTTTAGAGGAGGAACAAATGAACAAGTTTTTCGTCCGAGCTCAAGACCCGCAATATTATGAAAGGCTGATTATGATTGAGAGCCACAAATTTTTTGACATTATCAAGCTAGGAGAAAGGATCGAAGAAGGCATCAAAAGTGGTATGGTTACGAACTTTGAAGCCTTGCAAGCTACCAATAAGGCTTTACAGTCCAGTGGTACGTCCAAGAAAAGGGACGTAGGTGCCGTAATGGTTGCACAGAGAACCAAATCCCCTATCAAATACCAAACCTACCTGATGCCTCCACTCACATATCAACCTACTCCAAATTACCAAGCACCCTCACCCTCTTACCAAACTCCCCCACCTACTTATCAATCACCTTCACCTCCTACATATCAGCCTATTTCACCCAGATATTCCTAACCTCCACATGTATACCAAGCCTACAATGCTCAACCATCCCACTATCAATCACCCCCGCACGCCAAAACTTTCCTAGACCTCGACCAAATTTCGATCGCAGACTTCCCAAACAGTATACCACCATCGCTGAACCAATTGGCCAACTGTACGAAAGGCTCAAAGCTACTGGTTATGTTACCCCTGCTATAACCCCCAAGAACCCTTCTCAGTAGGTTAATGCAAACAAATCATGTGCATACCATTCCGGAATGAAAGGACACACCATCGACGAATGTCACTCCCTGAAAGACAAGATCCGGGCTCTGATGGACAACAAAATTATTGTGGCAAAGGAACCTTCTCCAAATGTCCGCAATAACCCTCTACCAGACCATAAGAGTGGAGACATGATTGAAATGAAGGATGATTGGGACCCCAAGGGATCAATCGGTTTGATCACAGAAGGCGACGATCCAAAGGAGCCAATAGTCACCCTTAATCCGATTGTAGTCTAGATTCAGCCTTCTGGGGACGCCGAGGTAAATATGTCCATACCGCTTGAGTTTGAAGCACCATCCTCTGCAAAGACACCAACGCCGATTGAGGTCGAATTTATGTCACCAACAAATGCACCTACACCATTCGAAGTTGCAGTTTTACCACCCAAGGAACATGCTCCATTCAGGGTAAAGATAGCCACGCTGATCCCAGTAGCAATGTCAGCCGTGATGCCATTCCACACAAAGGCTATACCATAGGACTATACAGCTGTGGCAAGGAGGAAAGGCAAGGTTAGGTTCGAGGAAACTGTTGCCACACAGGGTATGACAAGAATTGGTAGGGTCTATACCCCGGAACACCTAGCTGAGTCAAGCAAGCCGGCCTCCAATCGGTCGCCCATCATTGAGATGGGTCCAGGCGACCTTTGGAGAAAGATACAAGCCAAGGGATACTCAGTCATAGACCAGCTGAACAAAACACCATCATAGATCTCCATACTTTCTTTGCTACAAAATTCTGAGGCACACAAGAATACTCTGTTAAAGGTACTAAGTGAGGCATATGTACCAAGCGACATCACCGGAGGAGAGATAACAAACATGGTAGGGCAGGTATTGGAAAGTCACAAGATCACTTTTCATGAAGATGAGCTGCCACCAGAAGGGATTAGTCACAACAAGGCTTTGCACATCACCGTGCAATGCGAAGATTATTTTATCACTATAGTCCTGATTGATGGAGGGTCCAGCCTTAAAATTTGTCCGTTGGTAACTCTCAGGACATTGGGAAAGGGGCTGCATGGGATCAAGGACGAGGCCATCAACGTTAAAGCTTTCGAAGGTTCCCAAAGGTCCACCATTGGCGAAATCAGCCTGTGTTTGCAAATGGGGCCTACTTGGTTCAATGTTGATTTTCAAGTAATAGACGTGCCGACATCTCACAATTTGTTGTTGGGACGACCGTGGATTCATGCCGCTAGGGTAGTAGCGTCAACACTATATCAAGCAGTGAAATTTGAGTGGAACCACCAAGAGGTGATCATTCACGGCGAAGGTAGCAATCCCATATACAGTCGCCAGACCATCCCAACAATCGGAGGCAGAAGAAAGATAAGCGGGGAGACCTATCACCACATCGAGCGAGTCAACGCCGTCGACAAAGATAAATGGTAGGACAATAAAATTGAAAGCATATTGAACTGGAGCGGATACGAACCTGGTAAGGGACTTGGCAAGAACCTCCAAGGAGTCGCTAAGCCTATCAAACTAAAGAAACATGGCACCACCTTCGATTTGAGATATGAGTAAACTTGGGAGGAATTCAACAACTGGTCGCCAGCATGGCGCGGCCCTTACTACTCGCTGGAGCAGCCAATACCACATTTGAAGCAGACTTTCCAGCCAGCTGATGTTATCTATGGGTTAGAAGAAGAGGAAGCACTTGCATCAGTAAGGAATTTGTTCCTGGAAGACAATGATAGGGATTATTGTGTTGTTTTCAAGGAGGAGGGAGAGGAAGGCCCTTCCATATAAGCAGTGAGTAGAGGAGCATGCCTCAATAACTAGACCATCAGAACCACCAGAGCCCGGAAAACCTCGGGGTAGCAAGGCTGAACAAGCATCATGCACTATCTTTCATTTTTACTAGTTGACTTTCCTTTTGCATTTTTAAATTTCGCAATAAGATCTTCAATGTTCAAAACAATTATGGAATTTTTCAAAGCATTTCAATTTTCCATATAAATCTTACTCTTATTATTTTCTCTCATTACTTTACTTATACACCATTACTATTACTTATCTTGATGAACCAATGACTATGACATGCAACGATACAACACAACAAACGGACATAGATTCAGAGGGAGATGAAATACCGGAAGAGATTGTTAAGGAAGTTGAGAATTTTGAGAATAGACCTAAGTCCAACCTGGACGAAACCGAGATTGTTAACCTGGGAGATGCAGAGAACGTCAAAGAAAAGAGAATCAATGTCCACTTATCGCCATCAGAAAGGAAGGAATACACAAAATTTCTAAGGGAATATGAAGACATATTAGCTTGGTCGTATGATGACATGACTGGTCTGAGTACATCTATTGTGGCACACAAACTGCCAACTAATCCGACATGTCCGCTGGTGAAGCAAAAACTCAAAAAAGTCAAGCCTGATATGAGCTTGAAAATCAAAGAAGAAGTCACTAAGTAGGTCAAAGCCAAGGTTCTCAGGGTAGTAGAATATCCGATGTGGTTAGCCAACATCGTGCTGGTACCAAAGAAGGATGGGAAGGTTAGAGTCTTTGTCGACACCGGGATCTCAACCGGGCCAGTCCAAAAGATGACTTCCCCTTGCCAAACACACACATCCTGATCAACAATTGCGCCAGGCATGAGTTGCAGTCATTTGTAGATTGTTTTGTGGGGTATCATCAAATCTGGATTGTTGAAGAAGATGCTGAGAAAACGGATTTCATTACGCTATGGGGGATGTATTGTTACAAGATAATGCCATTTTAGATTACAAAATGCTAGGGCCACCTACATGAGGTCCATGACCACTATTTTCCACGATATGATACACAAAGAGATCGAAGTGTATGTAGACGATGTTATCATCAAGTCCAAAAAAGCCACTGATCACATGGAAGATTTGAGGACGTTCTTCAATAGACTGAGAAGATACAACCTAAAATTGAATCCCGCAAAATGTGCATTTGGGGTTCCCACCGGAAAACTACTTGGATTCATTGTAAGTCGCCGAGGAATAGAACTGGATCCATCAAAGGTCAAAGCTATTCAAGAGTTTCCACCACCAAAGAACAAGAAGGAAGTGATGAGTTTCTTGGGGAGACTTAACTATATCAGCCGGTTCATAACACAATCTACAGTTATCTGTGAGCCAATCTTTAAGATATTGAAGAAGGAGGCCGCTACCAAATGAACTGATGACTGCCAAAAGGCCTTCGACAGAATCAAGGAGTACCTGTCAACACCACCAGTCTTGGTCCCGCCTGAGCCAGGTAGACCTCTATTACTCTACCTTGCAGTATTGGATGGAGCATTCGGTTGTGTTCTGGGGCGATATGATGAAATGGGAAGGAAGGAACATGCCATTTATTACCTTAGTAAGAAGTTCACCCTGTACGAGGCCCGATATTCTCTGTTAGAGCGCACTTGTTGTGCTTTAACTTGGGTAACTCAGAAGCTGAGGCACTACTTCTGTGCCTATACTACATATCTCATATCAAGAATGGATCCTTTGAAGTACATCTTCCAAAAGCCCATGCCCACTGGAAAGCTAGCCAAGTCGCAAGTCTTGTTGAGTAAATTTGACATTGTCTAAGTAACTCAAAAGGCAATCAAGGGACATGCATTAGCAGATCACCTTGCTGAAAACCCCGTGTATGGGGAATACGAACCCCTAAAAATGTATTTTCCAGACGAAGAGGTATCATTCATAGGAGAAGATATTGCAGAATCCTATGTCGGTTGGAGAATGTTTTTTGACGGAGCAGAAGATATTGCAGAATCCTATGTCGGTTGGAGAATGTTTTTCGATGGAGCAGCAAACTTCAAGGGAGTTGGCATAGGAGCAGTCCTCATATTAGAAACTGGTTAGCATTATCTGGTGTCCGCCAAACTCAGATTCCCATGCACCAACAATATGGCTGAGTATGAAGCCTGCATCTTAGGTAAAAATGGTCATAGACATGAACATTCAAGAGTTGCTAGTGATTGGAGATTCAGACTTGCTTATACATCAGGTCCGAGAAGAATGGGTGACCAAGAACTCCAAGATACTCCCTTATCTGCATCATGTACAGGAATTGAGAAAGAGGTTCACAAAGACAGAATTGCAACATGTTCCCAGAATCCAGAATGAGTTCGCCGATACATTGGCTACCCTATCATCCATTATACAACATCCAGACAAGAACTTCATTGACCCTATTCTGGTAAAGATCCATGATCAACAAGCTTATTGTGCTCATATTGAGGAAGAAGAATATGGAAAACCTTGGTTTCATGATATCAAGGAATATTTGACGAAAGGAGAATACCCAGAGCTCACGAATCCTGTCCAGAAGCGCACACTTCGGAGGTTATCCAACAATTTCTTTTACAGTGGAGGAATCTTATATAGGAGGACTCCTGATTTGGGATTACTAAGGTGTGTCGACGCGAAGGAAGCCTCCAAACTGCTAGAAGAAATCCATGCCGGGACATGCGGTCCACATATGAACGGAGCCAAGAAAATACTCTGGGCGGGTTATTTTTGGATGACTATGGAAACGGACTGCATCTAGTATGTCCGGAAATACCACCGCTGTTAGATACATGCAGACATGATAAAGGCACATCCAAGCGAGCTTACTGCAACAAGCTCACCGTGGTCGTTCGCTGCCTGGGGAATGGATGTTATTGGACCAATCGAGCCTGCCGCCTCCAACGGGCACAGGTTTATCCTAGTAGCAATCGACTATTTCACCAAATGGGTCGAAGCAGCATCTTACAAAGCAATGACTAAGAAAGTCGTGGCAGACTTCGTCCGCGACCTTATTGTTTGTTGGTTCGGGATTCCGAAATCAATCATCACTGATAATGGTTCCAATCTCAATAGTGACCTAATGAAAGCCATGTGTGAAACCTTCAAAATCAAACACAAGAATTCTATAGCCTACAAGCCTTAGATGAACGGAGCAGTAGAAGCCGCCAATAAGAATATCAAGAAGATACTAAGGAAAATGATAGAGAACCATAAGTAGTGGCACGAGAAGCTATCATTTTCTTTATTGGGATACCGTACCACAGTCCACACATCAACCGGGGCAACCCCCTATATGCTGGTTTATGGTACAGAAGTCGTCATTCCCACCGAGGTGGAAATTCCCTCATTAAGAATCATACAGGAAGCAAAGCTAGACGATGTAGAATGGGTAAAGAATCGTTACAAGCAGCTAGCTCTTATAGATGGAAAGAGAATGAATGTAGATTGCCACGGTCAGCTTTATCAGAACAGGATGTCCAGAGCCTTCAATGAAAGAGTCAAGCCAAGATAGTTCACATAGGGGCAACTTGTATTAAAGAAAATTTTCCCGCATCAAGATGAAGCCAAAGGGAAATTCTCTCCCAATGCAAGGTCCGTACATGGTTCACCGGGTCCTAACAGGAGGAGCCCTCATACTTGCGGAAATGGACGGAAAAGTATGGCCAAAGCCGATCAATTCAGATGTAGTCAAGTGCTACTATGTGTAATCTTTATGCTTTCCCATATGATGTAATTTGAACTATGCTTGACCTGATTCCCGTTTAAAAGGGGATACATAGGCTGCCTATGGGTTCGGTCACAATTCAATAAAAATTTTATTTCCCTCATAATTGGAAACTGGGGCAGAATTTTGAGGAGGACCCTCAAAATTCCGAAGTAATTTCAGCCAGTCACTGCAAGTAGCCGTCAGAAGCAGCAACCCAGTAAACTAGGGCAGAATTTTGAGGAGGTCCCTCAAAATTCCGAAGCAAGAGAAGTTGCAATGTCTTGAACCACGTCGCAGTCGTCAGTTCATCAAAAGAAAACTATTCTCGGTTATGTATTTATGTTATATTTTTACTAAATCATGCACGTCTCTTACCGAAATTGCTTTGTTTAGCAACGCTACCTCAATGATTGATGATAGGCTATAATTACGTATTTTAGTCGATTATAACACTCTAATTTACTGCACTTTAGTTGAGTTTGCGCTTTAATCGCTAATGTTTTGCACTAAAGATGTGTTTTATGCCTTGTAGGAGTGATTCCAAGCTATATAGATGTTATGGAATGAATTCAAGTAATTTGGAGCTTTGAAGTCTGATTAAAAGCCCAAGGAATTAAGTTGGGATCGTGTCAGGGTCAACTTTGATAGTTAAGAATAAACGAAGACTCGAGAGGGCATATTGCGCACTGTTTAGTAAAATACACATAACGTTTTGCTTGGAACTCCGATTTGTCTCCACAAAATATGGTTGGAAACCTAACTAAAGGGCTACAACTTTCATGATTTACGTTTTTCCAAATTCTAAACGGAATAGGGCGAGACGCGCGAGATTTGAGCCAACACGAATGAAACCGGGAAAAAGGGCCAGTTGGACGCCACAGGTAGTGCCTGGTGTAAGCACGTGATTTTTTCCCTATATGAGAATTACTCCCAAAAAATTCAAAAATAAAATAATTTTTCTTGGTGTGCAATTTTTGTGATATTTTGAGATATTTTGTGTAACTATTTATATGTTTGTCTATGCATGTTTATTTGTTAAATTATTAAAAATACAAAAATATGTCACATTTCGCATGTAGGATTTAATTATACAATTGTTAGTAACTAAGTTTGTTTTACAAAAAATAAAAATTACAAAAATAGGCATCACTTGCATTTTTAGCATTTAATGTCCAAATATACAATTTTATGCTTAATTATTACTTAATTATGCGTTAATTGTTATTGGGAGTTAATTTGCGCTTTTATAACTTAATTTAGTTCTTAATAATAGTTTAAGTATTTTTATAATTTAGTTTTAGAAAAATAAAAGAAGAAAAGAGAGCGAAAATATAAAGAAAGTCGGAATTGGGCCTCTTCTTCGATTTCAAGCCACATGCCCAAAAAATGGCCCAATCTTCCCAAACGACCCAGTCCATTTCGAACTGGGTCGACCCAGTCCATAACCCAACATCCTATTATCTTACATTTTACAAAACAAAAAAAGAAGAAGAAGAAAACCCTAAAACTAACTCATCCGCCCCCCTCTCTTTCTCTCTTCTCCTTCACCATCTTCAAGCTCCATCCATGGCTGCCCTATCCCCAACGACCACCCCCTCCAGCCCTTCCCCCTCACCCCGTCACACTCACACACACACGCACCAACACCTCCATAGCTGCCCTCATCCATCGAGCTTCGTCATCGTCAAGTTTGAGCTCATCCATCGTGCATCGTCTACTCTTTCTTGCTGCGATCAGTTGCTTCTCCTTCTTGCTGCGTACCAGCTGCTACATCCAGTCCTCGACGAACTGCTGCTGCTGCTCGCGTTTCTGGGCGTCAATCTGCTAGCCATGGCAGCCTCATCATCAGTTGTTTCCGCTTCATCTTCCTTCGCCGCTGCTACTGTTTCTTCTCCTCCGAGCTGCTGTTCCTATGCCATGGTTGCCGCTGCTACTGCTTCAACTTTCTTCTACACTGCTGCTGCCATGGCCAGCTGCGGGCTGCTTCATTTTCCCTTCGTCTTCTTCGTTTTGTCAAAGGTCGAGTTGTTTTTATTGAATCGAAGCCCGGACATATTTGTTTACAATCGAGTTCGTCGTTGATTCATCTCCGGTTAGTTGTTTTTGAGTTTTATTTTTTGTCCATATTTCGTTTTTATATTTCTCGAAGTTAAAATCGTTAAATATTTGATTCTTGTTTTGTTCGTTGTTCATCGTTGAAATAATTTTCTAGTTTGTTCATATGTTTTGTTGATTTAATTTTCAGATTCAAATGAAACTTTGATTAATTAATTTTTCAGTTTGTTTCATGTTTGTTTCATTGTTCTTATTTATGGTTTAGGTAAAAGTTGTTAGTTTAATGTTGGTGAGATACAAATTGAAGTTTAATTAATTGTTTCTTCAATTTGTTTCATGTGTTTTATGCATTTTTAGAAATTGTTAATATTGTTAAGTTCAAGTTTAAGTTCATAATTGTTTCTTCGTTGATCTTGTTATTTGTCTAAAAGAATTTAGTTGTGTTAGGGAAATATGTTGGTTTAATCGTTTGAATCCATCATGTTTGTTGTTTAAAATAGATTTAATTCATGTTCATACTTTGTTTGATTGTTCTTGAATCCAAAATTTGTATAGCTTGATTTCTTGTTTACCATTTGTGATTATTTCTTGAATCTGTCTCATAATCTTATTTAAAATTTTAATATAGGAATTGTTTGTTGTAATGTTGTTAGAGTTGATTTTAAGTTCAATATTATTGAATTTAGAAATCTAAATATACTTGTTTGTTGTTATTGTTGTTGAATCTGAAAATAGGTTTGTTTGTTGCTAAAAATATTGTTCAATCAAATTTTAGTTGTTCTTTGTTGTTCAATTTATGTTCATGTGATTTGTTGTTGAAATGTTGAAGAAATCATGTTCATGTAATTTGTTGTTGAAATGTTGAAGAAATCATGTTCATGTGATTTGTTGTGTGAATTTGTGTAGAAATTGGTCATATTGGCTATATTTTGGTTGAATTTGATTAATTGATTTGTTATAGCTGATGGGGGTAATTTGGTAAATCGCAGTACGTTTGGGGGTAAAATAGTAATTGCAATAAGGTCGGAGGGGTAGTTTAGTAATTGTACATTTTTGTAATTTTTTATGTGAAGCATGTGGGACAAAATGTAATGGGGTGGGTTGTGATATAGTTGTTTAATATAAAGGGGGGACAAGACAAAATTTAGTGGGGAGGAATCTTGTATTTGTTTATGTTAGGCATGAGAGACAAAATATAATAGGGTGAGGTGATATATTTATTTAATGTAATGGGGGTGAGTGGGAAGATAATGGGTTTGGTAGGAGAAAGTGATTGATTTTAGTTGATTAAAGGGTTGGGGTTATATATAGAGAGGTCTTGGGACAAAAACGGACAGAAGAATACAGATAGAGGAACTAATCTGAATAAAGAACGAATCTGAAAAAAAAGAACAGATAGACAGAACAGAAAAACACAAAGAGAGAGAAAAAAAGAAGAAAATTTTAATAGAGAGGAAATTCCGAAAAATACTAAGACATCAGAAAATAAAAAGAAAAACATTCTGGAAATTAGAAGAGAGAGTAGTATACACCTGATAAATATTCTGATATACGGGTTTAGAAATTAAGGGTTAAACATTAATTCCCTTGGTTTCTGTCCGTTGTTTGTTGACAGTGTTTCTGGATTTTATTTTGATTTTCAAATCTGTCACTGGGATTTCTGTTGACTGGATTGCTGGTTATTATTGTTGTTGGTGTGTTACGTACTGCGTGGCTGACTTTCTTCTTCTTATATTGGCAATACCAGGTACACAACTGTAATTTTGGCCTTTTGTAAGCTGAAAGTGAAGAATGGAAGTTTAGATTTTTAATTTAGTTTTTTTATTAATTGCATTTAGATTATTCATGTATTATTATTCTGTAAATCACTGTCATTTGGCATAACTAGGCATGTTATAGCGATATATTAAATAACGCCTTAACCGGATTATTAGGAAATATATTTAAGCCTGATTACTAATTAAAACTGTTTAATAATCAAAATAGAAGAAATAACGTAAAAATGGCG
Organism: Nicotiana tabacum; assembly: GCF_000715075.1. Taxonomy (NCBI): domain Eukaryota; kingdom Viridiplantae; phylum Streptophyta; class Magnoliopsida; order Solanales; family Solanaceae; genus Nicotiana; species Nicotiana tabacum. Next base: position 8,676,665 of record NC_134089.1, read on the forward strand.
TTATTGAATCAGTTTGGCAAAAATTGACTAAGTTCCTTATTCATAAGGTTTTTTTTGTCAACGTTAAGTTAATCGGAATCATGTAATTAATTTCAGTTAAAACATGAATTAGTTTGCGAATCAAGTATTAGGACATGATGTGAATTAAAACAAGGTTAGTTAAGGTTAAATTGTTTAATTTTTAGAAATATGGTTTAGTAATCAAGTTTTTTTTCAATTTTCAGTATTTGTAAATAATTAATTTCAATAAGCTTAAGTCATACTAACAATATGAATTTTAATCCAACTATGGGATAATTAGTTTTTATTTTTTATTTTTTGACAATTCCATGTTGTTTGTAATTATAATTTTAGTAATATTACTTTCCATTAATATTTGTTTTAAATTAGTAATTAATATATTATTTTTAAGTATGTAGAGATTGACTTCATAATTATAGACAAACTTAGTAATAATAAAGATGTAGTCATTAAAGGGTATTCATAAAATAAGGGAGGATCTCGCTAAAAAATAAATAAATATAAATAATAAAAAATTGCAGTCCTCCAATCTTATTTTTTTTTAATATAAGAAAATACCTAGATTCCGAGATGGGCGATTTAGTAAAATTCACAGTCCTACCTAATAGTATCATAACGCGTAGTATTTTGACGCATATTTAATAAGGTTATTTTCTTAAATACGGGTGTACATTTATGTAATCCAAATCATGATCTTGACGAAGTCAAAATGCGTCAACAAATCACGTGTGCACTGGTTGTGGCGTGGTTCAAGATGCGTTTTCACGACGTTGCAATTTTGTATAAAATAAATAATGATAAAAGCGGTTTTAAAAGTTAAATTTGCATATAAGTTCTTAATTGTTTAAAAATAAGATAAATGAGCCAAATATGACAATTGAGCGACCGTGCTAAAACCACGGAATTCGGGAATGCCTAATACCTTCTCCCGGGTTAACAGAATTCCTTATCCGGATTTCTGGTTCGCGGACTGTAATACAGATTCATTTTTTTTCCTCGATTCGGGATTAAAATTGGTGACTTGGGACACCCTAAATCTCCCAAGTGGCGACTCTGAAATAAATAAATAAATCCTGTTTCGATCGTCCTTTAATTGGAAAAAACTCCCTTGTACCCTCGCGGGGGCGGAAAAAGGAGGTGTGACTGAAAGATCGCCACCTCTACATTTCGATGGCTGAAAGATTGCCACCTCTACATTTGCATGGCTGAAAGATCACCACCTTACTTGAATTTGCATGGCTGAAAGATCGCCACCCATTGCATCTCATCGGATGAAATATCACCACATACTGCATCTCAAAGGCTGAAAGATCGCCAAATCATCCAAAGGCGTCATTGTTCGGAGGCACCATTTTCATAGCCCGAGAACACCATATCATGGCCTGAGGACCCCTTTTTAATCTTTTGCATATCATTATTCAAAGGCATCATGGTTCGGAGACATCATTCTCATTGCCCGAGAGCATCATTTCATGTCCTGCAAATCCTTTATTATACGCTTCATGGCCCAGGACATCATGGTCTGAGGACGTCATCCTAACCGTCCAAAGACAGCATTCATGGTCAGACGAGAACTTGCATCATGTTTAAATGTACGCACAATATATTCTTGTATTGCTTATTTGCAGGTAAACCGGCGAGCAACGACTATCTCAGCAAGGGAAATTTCGCTCCAGTTTCCGCACCCCTACTAGACCTTAACCATTCATCCCAACCTGAATATTGCGTCCGTTCTTGAAAAATCTCCACCAGCATACTCCGCCGTGGATCCTGAACTACATATGGACTGATTCCGGTAAGACCAGAGAGATGTAGGTAGCTCAAAAGCTAGGCCGCGGCCAAACCTTTTCAAACCCCTTCGTTCGGTCAAAATTGGCCATCGTATCTTTACCCGACAACTCTTTCATCCTTCCTAGGTAAAGAGGGGCAGTTGTTGATACCCAATTTTTTTCTATATTTTTTTTATGTAAAATAACTTTAAAAATAGCATGTATAAGCATATATGAGTATTTTCCAAGGCTGCATTATTTTTCTTAAATCTTTAAAGATTTTTAAATCAATTTATTGCCCTATTTTATCAAGAAAAACCAATAATTATCCCCAAATTTATTATTTTGGTAATTCATTTATTGAAGTCTCATGTTTATATTAAAATATATCTAAGGTATATTTTACACATTTTTACAAATTTATTTGGTATTTTTTAAGGATAGAATTGCATAATTGCAATATTAGCCACTTTAGGTTTAAATTCGTCTCATATTCATAAAATGAGATTTTATACTTTTAAATCGATAATCATGTGTTATAAATCATTTTGATGCTTTCAATTTATTTCCAGAAATTAATTTACTATTTTTTTAATTTTAAAAGGGAAAAATTAGCTATTTAAACAACAACCCAATTCATTTCAATTTTAGCCTAAAATCTGGCCTAATTAAACCCAATCCCCAATACAAATTGAACCGACCCAAGATCCCAAGCCCAATCCTAAAACTACCCGACCCAACCCGGATCAAATCTTGGCCGTTGATCAATTTTGATCAACGGTCTAGATCCGCCCTTTCCTTTTTTAATCAAACGACCCCCCAATACCCCTCATTTTCCCTCATTCCTCTGTATCTCTCTACCTCTGGTTCTCTCTAGAACTTTCCCTTCCCCTCCTCTCCGATGAGTTCTTTTCATCTTCTCCGGCCACCTTCTGACTTAAACCCATGGTGGTTTTACTACCCACGAGCCACCTATGGCTCCTCACGTTTGGTTAACTGAAGACTTGTGGCCTGACCACGAAGGGTTGGTCCAGACCTTTGTCGATTCAAGTTCCACGGCCATCTTCGGCCTGCTCCGGCAAGCCATGCCTACTTTGAGCCTGGTTTCGACCCCTCCTGCTTCGATCCAAGCCTTTCTCACCGTTTGGGTTCCTCTGAAAACCCTTGTTTTGAGGTTTTTCTGATCTCTTTAGATCTGTTCCAGATCTATGCTTCTCTAAGTTTTTAAACGATTTTCTGGATTTCAAAACTTTCAAAACCATTTCTTTTCCGATCTAGGGTTTTTCTGAGATATTTAGATGTTTCTCTGAATTTTTCTCTTTTGCGTGTTTCTTCTACAATATTTTCCTCTACTGTGTTCTTGTGTGTTTTCTCTACTATATTTTCCTCTACTGTGTTCTTATGTGTTTTCTCTACTGTTTTTTTCTCTATTGTGTTCTTGTGTGTTTTCTTATTAAATTTCCTCTATTGTGTTCTTGAGTGTTTCTTATTAAATTTCCTCAACTGTGTTCTAGTTAAGTTTCTTCTAATACTTCTTAATATGCTTCTCCTATTGTTCTTATCATTTTTTTCATTATGTTTCATATTAGTTTCTTCTACCATGTTTTCTTTGAGCACCTACTGTGTTTCACATGTTACTCTTCTACTATGTTTCTCATAAGTTTCTGTTGCTGAAAGGAACATGTTAAAGGTTTCAGTTGTTTTCTGAGACCTCTGAACTTGTTCCAACTCAATTACTTATCCTCTCATCTCTGCACTTGATTGATGGTAGAACCCTATAATTTGGGGGTTTTTTTCCAAGTTTGGAAACCATTGGCTATGTGATTTGCCTGAACTGGTTTTGTTTCAAAAACCCTAACTCTTTCAGACCTATTTCGAGTCTCTGAATTGAGTTTTGAGATCCTTGTTTTTCATATGATTCTGACTTTTTCTAAACTCTTCTACACTGGATCTTTTGTATGCTACTAGATGCTACTTCTCTTCTACATTGTTAACCTATGTGACAACCACGCTCCTGTAGTCTATTATCTACTGGTTTTGCAATGACACGACATCTTCTTTCAGCTTAACATGTTTATATGCTCTTTATATGTGATGAACTTCCCTCTAAAATGGCTTTCAAATCTTGATTAGTTTCAGACTTCCTTCTTAATAGGTATGATTGATTTTTTTCCATTGTTTGTTGATTTCCTTGTGATTCGACTTAAGTTAAAATCTTTCTCAACTTTTTTGACTTGGTTCATTCATAGACCAATAATTAAAAAATCTCTGACTCTTGATTTACTGGCTACTAATTGATTTTCTTACCTTATTTGTACAACTGTGTAGTTCAAAATTCTGCCCCTTAAATAACTTTTTATGTATTTTTCCCTAATTGTATGCTTTGCACAAAAGGTTTATTGGACTTCTTCCCTTAAGTAGTTTTCCCGTTTGAATCTGAATTCCTTAATTAAAGGAAGTCTTGTGTGATTGATTCTTAATTGATAATCAGTTCCTTAACTGTTTTCTTACCTTATTTCTGTCTGAATTTCACACTATAAATGCACGACTTTTTCACAAACATACCATCAATCATTCATAGTCTTTCTGAACTCACACTTATACACAATAGTATTCTCTCTTATTGTCTGCACTGTGGCCTGTTTACAAGACCTACTGCTTTTCTCTACTTTGTTTCTTTGAAACTGGTATGTCCTAATTTAAGCTTTATCACCACAACAATGTGTTTATTTACTGCTTTTTTTATCTATGTGTACTTACTATTTCTGTATAGTTCAACACTTAAATTAGCATGCTGATTTCTATTTCTGCCTGTTTCTATTATGAATCCTAAACCCCTGCCCCCTTTATATGTTTGAGCCATGGTTTAAGACATGACAATATGTAAGTTATTGTCCATGAATTAAACTTGATCCCTTGGGATCCCATCCTCTAAACAATGTGTTCTAACAGGCTTATGGGTATGCAAGCACTCCCCATTGCTGGGTATGCCCACAACCTGCTCTTGCCTTTTTCAATTTCCCTATTTCCCCTGTACCCCTATGTGTACTTATTTGTAGTTGTTTCCCTTTCCCTTTCCCCCTTTCAAATTTTATTTTCTGCACTTGCACACTCTATTAGTCCTTAAGTTCTGCCCCCTCTTGTGAGCCTTGCCTTGGGACCCTTTGAGCTCCCTCCGAACTTGGACACTTGAGGGCTGGCCCTTCCGCACTGCACTTGTCCTAATTTGATAATGTATTTGGGTGTGGACATTGCCCGGAGTCCCATTTGAGGCTCTTAGGGAACTTTGACACATCCAAATGGGATAAAGTCTTTGGATCATGATCTCTTGGAGTTGGTTTACCTTTTATTTCAGACATGAAGTCTAAATCAGGCTCTCCTTGGTTGTACCTTTTCAATTTCTGATGTTTTCTTTTACTTTATTCTGGGCTGTAATAATTTTTAATAAACTCTTGGGGATGGCTAGTGAAAAGGGGCGGGTAACTATGTATGCAAAGGGTAGATATCCTGCCTATAGGTACTTCTGAAATTCTGCATTCTCACATAGATATCCTGCCTATAGGTATTTCTGCATTTCTCACATAGATATCATGCCTTTAGATATTCCTGATTTCTGCATTTCTCACATAGATACCATGTCTGTAGGAATTCTGCATTCTCTCATATAGAAATCATGCCCATATGTACCTGGAAATCTGAATTCTGCATGTGCATATAGAGAAATATGCCTATAGGTCCTTCTAAATCCCGTATATCCGTTCTTCATCTAGCAATCATGTTCATAGGTCTTAAACAAAAATTCAGCATCTAGATATCATGTCTATAAGGCTTCTGCATTCTTTACCATGTCCATAAAAGGTTTTTAGAATCAACAACGCATAGAAAGCATGTCTATAGGAATTATTAATCGAATCTAATTCGCTTCATTCACTTATAAGGCTAAACCCAGTAATAACGACGTGTCATCATTTAAAGAACTTATAACCTTTGCTAAAGCTTCCCTTTCTTTAATAATCTGGCAACCCTTCTTAATCAGTATGTATTTAGTTTACTTCATTGTTGTCACACCTTCTTTTTACTACACCCCGTAAAGGGCATAAATACAAGGGAGTTTTTTCTAATTAAAGGACAATCGAAATGAGATTATTTATTTATTAAAAATCAAAGTTGCCACTTGGGATAATTTATGGTGTCCCAAGTCACCGGTTGAATCCCGAATCGAGGAAAATGTGACTCTGTTTAACAGTCCACGAACCAAAAATCCGGGTAAGAAATTCTGTTAACCCGGGAGAAGGTATTAGGCATTCCCGAGTTTCGTGGTTCTAGCATGGTCGCTCAACTGTTATATTCGGCTTGATTATCCAATTTTAGACAATTATGAACCTATGTGCAATTTTTAACTTTCAACTGCTTTTATTCAATTTTTAAGGAAAGATTGAACGTCGTTTAAAACATGTCTTTGGATCGCGCCACATGAAATGCACCCGCAATCCGGAACACATTTTATTCAATATTTTAGGATTTGGATTTGGGTCACATGAAATGCGCACCCGATTTTAAGAAGGTAAAATTATTAAATAATGTGCCTAAAAGCAACTAACGCATTGTTAATCTTTGCGAGGGCCATGGAAATTTGCTAAATGACACATCTCGATTTTCTAAAGGATTAAAATTAAGTAAGCGAAGGCCATAGATTATTCGTATTATCCAATATGTGTTCACCTCGATTCTAACTTCAAAAGATGTTCGAACTGATTTTGAGGCCATAAATTATAGCTCTTGTTGATACGACGCACTCCAATCTAATTAATGGGTTTGATCAGTAAGAACTAAATGTGATTAAAGATTCTATGGATGCTGATTAGAGTAATGCATTGCATAAGATAGAAAACTTGAGTCGCCACAAAGGCTTGGAGGCCCAACAAAGAAAAGATCCATCTCAAGAGAGATCCTCAGGACTGGGCCTAAAAATAGTTCAAACATGGAGCCTTGCGGACATTATATCGACTCCTCACCACAACACTTTGTGACAGCAAAAAATTCTAAATAAGCCATGCACGAGACTAAAGCCCATGCGACCAAACTGAGGAGTTCGTTCTTAACTCACCATTAGCCAACCAAAAGACACTAAACAACGATTTGAACAGTTGTGAACTCAATTAAAAAAATTCAGTAAAGGCAATCGAATTTAGCAGCTTCAAACTCACCACAATTTGAATGACCACCATATTCTGCCCAGAAATTATCCTATATACTAACTTCGATTCATTCAACACTTATTTAAGAAATTATCACCTGGAATTATAGAACTTTAGTACTGACCAAGTGAATATGATGTCCCAATTTCATGCAGGGAAAGGAGATATATGAACCAAGTTTGTTTGCACAATGGAGGTTCTAAGCTTATATAACATTCAAACAAAATGGGGCCTCAGGTCCATTTCCTTACATCAGTTCATTTACACAAGTAGGATCCAAACACTGTTATAATGTTAACACTTGAATATTTCAGCCAAATCACTTTGGGTTGCTAGCCTTAACCAATAGTCTGACAGAGCATACCGTTAAACTTATATAGAATAAACAGTTCGAGCACACAGTTATAAAAATTGGCACAAATACACTAGTAATCAGTACTTAAACTTCAAGTTGAATCCAGATTTTCATACAGCTTATTTAGAACTCCATTCCACTACAGTTGAGGATATACCTGGAATTAAATGAAATAAGAGAAAGGGAGAATCAACAGTAATGACAACAGGGAATCAACATCAAGTTCCAGTAACAAAAGCAAACCAACAAAACATTTTCAAAACCCAGAAATGAAATACTGCAGCCTAGAAATCAGTCTCAAACACACAATTAAACCAGCTGACCTCAAGACCAACCTCAATGACTAAGTCTCAAACCACTTCTAAGTTCAAACAATCAGAAAATTGATTTAGGAAGAAGAGGATTTCAGATTACAAAGCTAAAACTCAATGATACCGTATTTTCTGCAGAAGTTTCAGCCGTTTTTATTTTTCTACCCTTTTCTCTATTCCTTTCTCTTGGGTGTATTTTTAGCTCTTGAATCCTTGCCTTGAAAGGAAAGATAGAGATGCCTTTATAGGCAAGGCATTAGGGCAGGCCTTAAGATTTCACTTTTTTCCCTTTGGTCCTTTTTTAATTTTTGTTTTTGCTAGTTGATCCTTAATTTAAAAACTCAGCTTTCACATAGGACCTAAAGACACCTTCCAGGAAACTTTCCCAGTTAGTTATACAAGATTCTTTCACCTAAATGCCCTAAACTATCCCTTAAACCCCATGTTTTTACCCTTCGGAACCACAAATGGGTCATGAGTTAAACGACCCAATGGTTACACAGGCCTAGGCTCAGAAAATCCATTCGAGTTTCTGGGAATGAATTCTGAAATGAATTCAAATCCCAAACGGCGTAATGACTCAAACCCAGATTTAGCAAATTACGGCAAATGGTAAAGAAACAACTGAATAGTTTTCACAAAATTTAAAACCTGAACTAAAATACTAATTAATGTAAAATTAAACTAAATTATCACATCAACCTAACTAGGTTAAACTAAAAGGCCAAATAAAGAAGATGAACACATAATTTATCATGCAAAACCAAGAAAAAATCAAGGGGTAAACCTGGAAAAGAATAAACTGAAAAAAGAACAAACAGAATAAGGTTTTAGCTTGGCCGGAAATTTTGGTCGACATTCCAATTGAATTATCCGAAGAAAAGAATAAGAGAAGAAGAAAAATAAAAGAACGAACCAAAGAGAAGAAAGAAACTCACTGACTCGGCTCGCACTCATGACTGCCTCTCCGATTAAAGCCCCAATATAATATCAAGCGCCTGTTCTTTGTCAAGAACAGGCGAGTAATGCTATTTTGTGGTAAAATCGGCACCCTAACACTCGTGAATATTGGAGAGGTGGTCTTGCATGAATGAACTTGGATTTGGCTTCTAGGGTTCGAACCCTAGATTTAATATTTGAGGAGTTCTAAGCATATTCGAATGGAACAAAGTGAGGATTTGGGAAGAGGGGAGTGAGGGGGTTCTCTGGTGTTAGTTTGGGGTCGGTTTGTGGTGGCGCCGCCTCCGGCGGTGGGGAATTTAGGGGCGGCGCTTATGGTTTGGCAAGGGCGGGTTTGTGAAGATGAAAGAGATGAGGGAGATGAGTTAGGGAGTAGGGGGGTCAGTCGGACAGTTTTATACTGTCAAGCCCACAGTCCCGGACCGTCGGATGAAGCAATATGAAGGGCCAAGATTGTTAAGGCAAACTAAACACGAAACGACATCGTTCCACTCCCTTACGACGTCGTTTCGACGACTTGGGTGATGGGCTACTTGGACCGGGTAAGACAAAGGACTTTGGGCCGGGTATTGGATAATTTTGTTTGGGCTGGGGAAATTTGGGTTGATTTTGGCCCAGATTTAGATTTCCTCTCATTTCTTTCTTTTTCTTTTCAATTTCACAATTCTTTTCTTTTTCAAAAATTAAAACAAAACCTAAATTAATTAATAATAATTTTTAAACTAAATTAACCTACCCAATTAGATTAATCGCTCACCATGGTATTTACAATTAATAAAATCCTAAATTTAAAGAAAAATTACATAATTCAAAATTAAAAAGTAAAAATGCAAAATGAATTATTTTGTGATTTTCATTTTTTATAAACAAACTAATTTACTAACTGATCTAAAAATATAAAATCAAATCCTAAATGCAGATGCAACATATTTTTGTATTTTTCATGAATTAAATAAAATAAACGTGCACAGACAAATGCAAACAAATAACAGAAAATGCCACGAAATCCAACAGAATTGCAAACACTGAAAGAAATTATTTTGTTTTGAATTTGTTGGAGTAATACATATAGGGCAAAATTACATGCGCACAACTGCCCCTCTTTGTCCGGAAACACGAAGAGTTTTCGTGCAAAGATAAGTGAGCGGATACGAGTGATTTTTGTACGTATGAATACTCCATGGGAAGCATTTTTTAAAAAGTTGACCGCACCCTACTTCTGAGGTTGCCTACATGTCCTTGGCTAAAAAGGAATCAGGTCAGTGTAGTTCAGAAATGTTTGGTAGTTGGGACTACCATAAAGCTGTGCTTCCACTGTTGCTGCTGCTGTTGCTTACTAAACCCCTTTATTACACCATGTCAAAATAAAACAAAAAGCTAGACTAGACTATGATCTATGGATAACAAAAGTCTTATATATATCTTCAAGCTTGCTCTTGTGTTTCTTGTTGCCTTGTTGTCCTCCATTCTCTCGGAAATATCTATTTGTTGCCACCTTGAATTGTAAACTGAGATGTTTTCCCCTTTTTCAGGTGGGTGCCTGACTGTTGATATGTATTTCCATGCTATCCAGGCAGGCTCCTGACTTCAAAAAGTGAATGTATTCCCATGATATCCGGGCGGGTTGCTGACTGCTGACTTGAAATGTATTCCCTGCTCTCCAGACGGGCTCCTGACTTCAAAATAGACAAAACAAAGAATTTGAAAGCTAAATTTAAATTGTACTCCCTTGTTCTCCAGGCGGGCTCCTGACTGTTGCGCTTGAAAGTATTCCCTGCTCTCCAGGCGGGCTCTTAACTGTTGCATTTGAAAGTATTCCCTGCTCTCCAGGCGGGCTCCTGACTTCAACTTGAAATGTATTCCCTTCTCTCCAGGCGGGCTCCTGACTACTGACTTGAAATGTATTCCCTGCTCTCCAGGCGGGCTCCTGACTGCTGAACTTGAATGTCTTCTCCCTGTTCTCCAAGCGGGTACCTGATTTCAACAAAATAGACAAAAATGAAGAAAAGTTTTCTGCCCCAGTTTGGTAACTGGGCACATATGTGAGTGTTAAACTGAATCATATTACCAAATATTATTAAGAATTTGAAAGCTAGGTCCCATTATGCAAGGGGGGTCCTGATAACTCTTTACTAAACAACAATTTTAGATCTAAGTTATATCTTCTACATGTGTGACTTCTGCTAAATCTTGCTATCTAAGAGGATCTTTAAACTACTCCCCATTATCCAGGAGGGTCCTGAAAATCAAAGGTCAAATTTTATCTTAAGGGTGACAACTTTCATGGCTGAATTATACTACCCTACATCAGAACTTACGCTAAATGTTGTTATCTATTTGAAATCTTAAACTAAGTCCAATTATTCAGGAGGGTCCTGGCAACTCCTAATTGAATCATATCTCGAACATGCAAACCTCTAAACCAACTTATATCCCTTTGGGATACATTTATTCTAGATTATGCTATTTTTGAACTTTAAACTAGGTCCCATTTTCTAGGAGAGTCCTGGAAGTTTACAGTCAAACCTGTTTGGTGCTTGCTTTTTTCCCCTATGGAAAGTTTCTCAAAATAAAACGAATTTTCTGCCCCTGTTTCAATCAAAGAAAATTTTGTCAGTTTAAAGTGGTGGTTAGGTGATGGAATTCTTGCTGAAGATCTTTCTGCTGCAATGTTTTGTTCTGACTAGCTTCTCCGTACTGGCCCTGAACCGCTTTGACTTTCTGACAGACTTTCAAACCCCATGACCTTTGACGAACCGAGTGTTCTATACCCATGCTGTTGTTTTACCTCTGACCTTTTTATCTGAACCTTTGCATCTCCCATGACATTACCAATCCATTCCACCGATGAAACTTCCAGTGATTCCTTGTACCCCTATCTTACATCATGTTATCCTTAATATTCTTTGACCACTCCGTGCTTTGCAATTTTGGAAGTTGGTAGTGAGCTTTGAAATCCTTTTCACTTGATTTGAACAAGACTGACATTGAAACATCTTTAGATAAATACCCAAAAGAAGAAATGCAATGACTTTGCGGGTTAAGGATAAGAAGAATCCAAAACCAGATGACTGCTACAAAAGGAAAAAGAAAAAGAAACTTATCTGAGCGGAATAGCTGGTACCAATGATCATGACATGCATTTCGGATTAATCGGCCCAATCTGTCCAACCAATCAACTTTCAGTTGCCGTACTTCGTTGCCCCAGAATTTCCATGACCTGGTTACTTTACCCAAACCTTGACCTTGTTCATCCTGCGGCGCCTTAAAAGGTTTTCACCAGCAGACCTCTTTCATTCGTTCATCTCTCAACTCACTTTCGCCTTACAGTGCCCATGAGAGTTTTCACCAATAAGACTCTCTCATTTTAATTTCTCTCAACTCCCCTCGCCTTACGGTGCCCGTGAGGATTTTCACCAATAAGACTCTCTCATTTTAATTTCTCTCAACTCCCATCGCCTTACAGTGCCCGTGAGGGTTTTCACCAATAAGACTCTCTCATTTTAATTTCTCTCAACTCCCATCGCCTTACGGTGCCCGTGAGGGTTTTCACCAATAAGACTTTCTCATTTTATTTCCCTCCTTGTTTGAACCAGAGTATTGCCCTCGACATGAATTACCTTTACCTGCTTGACTTGGCATTTCTCAAAGACTGATAAGAAGGTTTTTCTTTGGACCGTAATGTAGGCTTTTGGACAAGGTTAGAAATAAAGGGTATAAAAGGCTCAAAACAATACAAATAGGTTAAAATTACAACTTTCGGAATCAGGTTTCTCACAACAACCACAACTTTTGCCCCAGTTTCTTGCATGGGGATTTTAGGATTTTTGTTTTGATGAGACCGAACCGTGAGGCTGCCTACGTATCCTTAAAAAGGAATCAAGTCGAACGTAGTTCATGTCATAAAAATTACTTTGTTGTTATGATTTTTCTTTTCTCTTTCCTCCTCTCTTCTTTTTCTCTTTTGCTTTTTTTCTTTTATTGTTTTTCTTCTTCTTTTCTCTTTTCCTTCTTTTCTTTTTTTTTCTTTTTCTTCCTCTCTCCTTTCTTTCTCTTTTTTTTCTTTCTTTTCTTATCTTTCACACTTGTGTTTCTGATATTCACTACTGATTCCGAAAGAGGGGTAAGAAAGAAAATAAATAAGGCTCAAAAGGGGTAACGAGGGATAAAGTGTTCAGATAACAGAACAAAACGCCTTCGTCATTTCAATCATCAAAATACGCCAAATACAAACAAGTACAACCAAACAAAGGAATCATACATAGTATCTCTTGACTGCATCAGAATTAATATCCATTTCCACACATTTCCCTTCTACATCTGTCAAATATAACGTGCCATTGGACAACACTCTAGTTACGACAAATGGCCCCTACCAATTCGAGGCAAACTTTCCTTTTGCTTCAGCCTGATGAGGCAAGATACGTCTCAACACTAACTGACCCACTTCGAACTTCCGTGGACGTACCTTCTTGTTATATGCTCTCGCCATTCTCTGTTGGTACAATTGGCCGTGACATACTGCTGCCAATCTCTTTTCATCAATCAGACTTAATTGCTCCAAGCGGGTTTTGACCCATTCAACATCATCAATTTCTGCCTCAGCGATAATCCGAAGGGATGGGATTTCAATTTCTGCGGGTATTACTGCCTCTGTGCCATACACCAACAAGTAAGGAGTGACCCCTACTGAAGTGCGAATAGTAGTGCGATAAACCAATAATGCGAAAGGTAACTTCTCATGCCATTGTCTGGACCCTTCCACCATTTTCCGAAGTATCTTCTTTATGTTCTTATTGTCTGCCTCGACTGCTCCATTCACTTTAGGGCGATATGGGGTGGAATTGCGATGTACAATCTTAAACTGCTGACAGGTCTCCATCATCAGATGACTGTTGAGATTAGCACCATTGTATGTGATGATTACCTTCAGAATCCCAAACCGACAGATGATATTTGAATACACAAAATCGATCACTGCTTTCTTGGTCACATATTTGAAAGTTTTTGCTTCAACCCACTTGGTGAAATAATCAATGGCTACTAGAATAAACCTGTGTCCGTTTGATGCTGCTGGCTCGATTGGCCCAATGATATCCATGCCCCAGGCAACAAAAGGCCATGGTGCCGACATTGTATGAAATTCAGATGGTGGGGAACGAATCAAATCTCCGTGCACCTGGCATTGATGGCACTTGCGCACAAAACTGATGCAATCTCGCTCCATAGTGAGCCAGTAATAACCTGCTCGGAGAATCTTCTTTGCCAGAACGTACCCACTCATATGCTGTCCACAAACCCCGGAGTGTGCCTCAGTCATGATAACTGTGGCCTTTCTGGCATCTATGCACCTTAGCAATCCCAGATTCGGAGTTCTTTTATACAATACCCCTCCACTGAAGAAAAATCCTCTTTCTAATCGTCGAATTGTTCTTTTCTGATCACCTGTGGCCTGTACCGGATATACCCCCATCCGGAGGTATTCTTTGATATCATGGAACCATGTCTCCCCATCAAGTTCTTCTTTTACCATATTACAGTAAACATGCTGATCACAGACCTGAATCTGCAAAGGGTCCACATAAGCCTTATCTGGATGGTGTAACATTGATGCCAGAGTAGCCAAAGCATTGACGACTTCATTATGTATTCTTGGGATATGCCTGAACTCTATTGACTGAAATTGTTGACAAAGATCATGCAAACATTGTCTGTACGGTATGAGTTTCAAATCCCGTGTTTCCCATTCTCCCTGAATTTGGTGCACCAGGAGGTCCGAGTCACCCAAGACCAAGACTTCCTGGACACCCATATCCACAGCTAACCTCAAACCCAGAATACATGCCTTGTACTCAGCCATGTTGTTGGTACAGTAAAAACGAAGATGAGCCATAACAGGGTAGTGTTGTCCTGTTTCAGAAATAAGTACTGCTCCTATCCCCACACCCTTCATGTGTGCGGCCCCATCAAAGAAAAGTTTCCATCCAGGTTTCTCGGCTTGTTCTGTGCATCACCTCTTCATCAAGGAAATAAGTTTTCAAAGGTTCATAGTCTTCATCAACCGTGTTCTCGGCCAAATAGTCCACAAAGGCCTGTGCTTTCATTGCAATTCGAGTCACGTAGACAATGTCAAACTCTGTGAGCAGGATCTGCCACTTTGCAAGCCTCCCTATAGGCATAGGCTTCTGAAAGATATACTTCAATGGATCCAAGAGAGATATGAGATAGGTAGTGTAAGATGACAAATAGTGTTTTAGTTTCTGTGCCACCCAAGTTAGGGAGCAACATGTCCTCTCAAGCTGAGTGTATTTAACCTCGTATGATATGAACTTCTTGCTGAGGTAATAGATGGCCTGCTCCTTCTTGCCAGTGATGTCATGTTGACCCAATACATAGCCGAATGAATTGTCCAAAATCGTCAAATATAGAATCAAATGTCGCCCTGGTTCTGGAGGGACCAACACGGGTGGATTTGACAAATACCCCTTTATCTTATCAAACGCCTCCTGACATTCATCCGTCCACTTGACCGCATCGTCTTTTTTTAATAGTTTGAAGATAGGCTCGCAAGTTGTCGTGAGCTGAGCGATGAACCTACTGATATAACTCAATCTCCCCAATAAACTCATCACCTCGGTCTTGTTCCTCGGAAGTGGCAATTCCTGGATGGCCTTGACTTTCGATGGATCAAGTTCAATGCCCTGACGGCTGACTACGAACCCCAACAACTTTCTAGACGGCACCCCAAAAACACACTTTGCAGGATTAAGCTTGAGATTGTACTTGCGAAGCCTTCGGAAGAACTTCTTCAGATCCCTAACATGGTCAGACTGCTTTCTAGACTTCACAATCACATCATCCACGTACACCTCGATTTCCTGGTGTATCATATCATGGAATATTGTTGTCATTGCCCTCATGTAGGTTACCCCAACAATCTTCAATCCAAACGGCATGACCCGATAGCAGTACGTTCCTCACGGCATGATGAATGCTGTCTTTTCTGCATCTTCCTCGTCCATTAAGATTTGATGATAACCCGCATAACAATCCATGAAAGAACCAATCTCATGTTTGGCACAATTATCAATCAAGATATGGATGTTCGGCAATGGGAAATTGTCTTTTGGACTCGCCTTGTTGATATCCCGTGTAAGCACGTGATTTTTGCCCTATATGAGAATCACTCCCAAAAATTCCAAAAATAAAACAATTTTTTGTTTGTTTGCAATTGTTGTGAATTTTGTGTTATTTTTCATGTATTGTTTGCATTTGTCTTTGCATGTTTATTTGTTATATTAATAAAAAATAAAAATATGTCGCATTTGCATTTAATATTTAATTCTACAGTTAGGAGTAATTAAGTTTGTTTTACAAAATGAAAAAATCATAAAAATATGTATTTTTTCATTTTTAGCATTTAACATCCAAATTGTGTGATTTTATCGTTAATTGCTATTTAATTGTGTGTTAATTGTTATTAGGAGCTAATTAATATTTTTAGATAATTTTGGGTTTTTATAATTTAATCTTAGCATTTTTAGCTTTATTATTTAGGAAATTGAATAAATAGAAAAGAACAAAAATAGAAGAAATCGGATTGGGCCTTTTTTTCAAATTTTAAACCAAAATGTCCAGCCTTCCCCTACAGCCCGGTCCATTTCAAACCGGGTTGACCCAGTCCATAACCTTAAAGACCCAACCCCTTTGTTTCATTTTCATTTTTTATCCCCCTCAAAACCCTAAACCTAAAGACATCCGCCCCCTCTCTTCTTCTCCAAAAACTCCAAAACCACACATCCATGGCAGCTCGTCCATGGCTGCCTTCGAACCAACGACCACCTCCGTTGCCTTCTTCAAACACACACACACACACCAACAGCTCCATAGCTGCCCTCCTCCATCGAGCTCCAGTCGCAACACCTCCAACACCATCGTCGAAACCATCCAAACAACCAGCGACACCAAATGACCAAACGACCCCTTCCATCGAACACCCTTCACCAATCCATCCATATCGCCTCAAACAGCCCCAACACCACCCCTTCATCGAGCTTCGTCTTCGTCGTCGAGCTCCATCGAGCTTCGTCTTTGTCGTCATTCTCGAGCTCCCATGGCGGCTTTCTTTCTCGATGACCAGCGGCGACTACCAAACGACCACCCTTCACCAGTCGTTCGTTTCTGCTGCTTCTGCTTCGTCAACCACGAACAGCTCCAGCCACCACCATCTTCCTTCTCATGCCAGTCGTGAGCTTCACCATGAGCGACCTCATGTCGCAAGCTCAAGCCATCAACGACGCCATCAGCGAGCAGTTCCAGCAGTGACGAGAAGCAGTCCACCTTCACCTCCATGGCATGTTGCCCGGGAACGACCTTTTTCTTCATTACTAAGAAGCCATTTTCCAGCTTCTTCTTCGTTCCATTTCTGCTGTACGAAGCCAGCAAAGTTCGAGCGAGAATCAGTGTCGATTTCGTCGAGTTACAGTGCGTCGAGGTTACCATTCGAACCCAAGTTCTTATGTTTGTATTAGAGAAGATTTGTGTTCATTTCTGTTTGAAGTTTGTTACTTTTCAAGTTTTTCACGTGTGTTTATACTGTCGAGTGTTTATTTTAGTTTGAATCATTCATCTTCATTATAATGTTGTTTGATTCAATTTGAGTTCAATTAATTATTGAGTTTAGTGATTTGAATCTACTTGTTCGTTATGTTCAATTTGTTACTGTTATTGAATCTGAAAGTATGTTGTTAAAAATGTTGTTCAGTCAAAATAATTCCAGTTTGTTTCTTTATTGTTCATCATTTAGTTTGAATTTGTTGTTTGAATTTGTTTAGGAATTGGTTATAGCTGTTGTATTTTGGTTAGAATTGATTAGGCGGATTGGATATAGCTGATGGAGTAGAATGGTAAATTGCAATATTTTTAGGGGTAAAATGGTAATTTCAGTAAGTTCGGAGGGGTATTTTGGAATTAAAATTTGAACAATTATTTAATCTGAGTGCTCCGTCCACTAGGCATTAACAATATTAAAATAGTACATGGTGGGGGACAAGACATAAATTAGTGGGGAGGTGATATATTTGTTTAATATAATGGGGGACAAGACACAAGATAGTGAGGAATAATTCTTTAGTTTAACATAGTAGGGGACAAGACACAAGATAGTGGAGAATAATTCTTTAGTTTAATATAGTGGGGTACAAGACACAAAATAGTGGGGAATAATTCATTTGTTTAAGGTAGTGGGGAACAAAGCATGCAATCATGAGAATATTTCGGGGGAGTGGTTCAATACAAGAGTCTTGTTATAAATAGAGTCAGTTTTTGACACAAAAGGAGGGGGAGGGGGACTTTAAGGAAGAAGTAAAAAGAAAGTTGAGAGAGTTGACTGAATTTTGAGAAATCAGAATTTGAGAGCAAAAGAGAAAAACAAGTTGAACTTTTACTTGAATAATTTTCGTTTGCCTTTCTTTGAGTGTTATTCAAAATCAGTAAACTACTGCATCTTGTATCCGTCTCTCTTCTGCTTTGACTGCGATTGCATTTTGGTACTGCTGGTTTTCAATCTATTACTGGGTTATTCTACTGGTCGTTGCTGGTTTTGCTGTGTTGCTGAACTTGTTTGTTGCTGTGTATTTACGCTACTACTGCTTCCACTGATCTTCATCTTCTTTCCTTGCTTTCTAAATACCAGGTACACAAACTGATACACTGGTACATCTTGTAAGCTACTCGAAGCATGAATGCAAAAAGTGGGAAAGATTTGAAGCTGTAGTTTAATGTAGTCTTTTCTTTCTTTTACTGTCTGTATTTAGAACATTCTATGCGCTGCCCATGTAAACTCTTTAAATGACTCACTTTCGAAACTCAACTATAATAACTCGTGAGCATATAAATAAGTTAGAACTCTTTTTCTTTCATTATAGAGACGAATGGAATAGAAAACATAGTCACTATAGGTCGATCCTTTTAAAATAAAAATGAGGCGTGCCTTGCCAAACAAAAAATGCAAATTGCGGGGTCCTCAATAATTGGTCATAATAAAATACCTAGAATTTGGGATGGAATGTTTAGTGAATTTCACTGCATTCCCCAAAGATAATAACGCGTTAGACTCTATAGGCGCAATTTAATTAAATTACATTCTTAAATTCGGGTGCGCATTTATGTGACCCAAATTCAAATCTCAACGGAGTCGGAATGTGTTAACAACCACGGGCGCATTGATTGTGACGTGGTTCGAAATGCATTTTTCACGACGTTGCAATTCCATAAAAAATAAATAATAATAAAAGCGGTTTAAACCTAATAAAAGCACACAAGTTATAACATGTATTAAAATCAGATATTTAGCAATTATAACAATTTAAGCGACCGTGCTAGAACCACGGGATTCGGGGGTGCCTAACACCTTCCCTCGGGTAAACAAAATTCCTTACTTAGAATTTCTGGCTCGCAGACTATATTTGGAAATTCGAATATTTTCCTCGAATTGGGATTCAAGATAAACCGGTGACTTGGGACACCAAAAGCCAAACCTTTCCCAAGTGGCGACTCTGAATTAAATAAATAATCCCATTTCGAATATTGTCACTTAAATTGGAAAAACTCCCTCACGCATTTATCCTTCGGGGTAGGCGCGCAAAAAGGAGGTGTGACAGCTCTGACGACTCTGCTGGGGACCCAAACCCAGAACTTCGGTTCAGGGTTCAAGAATTCGAGCTTAGAATAATTGTTATAGTTGACTTGTTTTATCTGATTTTTACATGTTGAGCCTAATGTGCTAACTAACTGTTTTTGCCTCTTTGATATTTTGTGAACTGTATATAAACTGTGCCGAAACCCATCTCCTCTCTGTGTCTTCTAAATCATGAAGAAGGGTGCACTTCGTGTGACTTCTTTTCTGTTTAGAGTCAATCCCATTTTTGGAACGAGGTTCGGATAAGTTGCAAAGCCGGGTTGAGCTTTTGTATCCCCGGTATGCTGCCCCCCTCGGCTCGAGCTGTCCGCTCGGGTAAGCCAGGTCTAGAACAGATACCCAGGTTCTGAACCTAGAATAACTCAACATCATGCCGGATCTCTAGTAAGAATGCTTATCTGCATCATGTGCATTTTTGACTTAGGGGACTCAACACAGGGGTTGGGTCCGTCTAGGAATAGCAACCTGAAACAGAAAAGACCATCCTGATGCATCTTACTTACTGCTTGTGCATTTTATTTGCTTTGGACTTGCATACTGACCGATTTTGAATATTGGGAAAATTTAAAAAAAAAAAGAGAAAGAAAAATAGCAGTGTATAGGGTTAATCTTGTGCTTTGAAAAATTACAATGTCCAAATAGTGTCGAAACTCTACCGAAATTTAAAAAAAAACATTTTATTTTTAATAGTTTGTTTTACTAAAAGCAAAGGAAAAATAGAGAAAGAGTCTTTATTTTTGGAAATTGTTCGCAGAAAAAGAAAAAAAAAAGAGTCTTTATTTTAGTTTGGGAATAGGTTGTTTTATTATTTGTTGAAAATGAAAAGAATAAAAAAGAGTCGTTATTCTGTCTTATTTTCAAAAAATAGAAAAGGAAAATAGTTTGTCTTTCCATGAAAAATGAATATGAAAAAGTCTTGTTTTTTTTAAAAATATTTTTTTTTATTTGCTTATGAAATGCCAAAAATTAAAATGAAAAAAAGTCTTGTTTTTTTAAAAAAAATATAGTTTGTTTTATTACCGAACTACGCGGGTCTGATTCTCACCTGATGTGAGATACGTAGGAAAACTTCATCGGTTCCGACCCCAATTTTAAAAAAAATCCAAAAATATTTTCATTTAGTTCCATCTTTAGAAATATTTCCTTAGAAAATTCAAAAAAAAGTGAAGAGGTTTTTAAACTCAAAAAAAAAGAAGTAGTTTCCTTCTTTCTAAAGTCTTTCATACGAAAAAAAAATCAAAAAAAAATTCAAAATCCAAAATACGTATTTCCTTTATTTTGAAGTATTTTTCTCAAAAAATTAAATAAAAAAATTGAAAAAAAAATCTTTTCCTTGTTTAAAAGTCTTTCTTCAAAAAACAATTTGAAAAATTAAATTCCAAAAATATTTTCGCTTTTCTTTAGAAGTGCTTTTGTAAATAAATAAAAACTCGGAAATCCAAATCATTTTCTTAAAAGCCCCTCTTTCAAAAATTAAGAGGCAACATCCAAAATCCAAAAAAAAAATATTTTCTTTCTTCCTTAGAAAAAGGTAAAACAAATGAAAAATCAAACAAAAATATTTTCTTTTCATTTTTAAAAAATTCCCAAAGTTCAAGTCAAAAGAAAATAAATTTTTAGAAGTCTTTCTTTAAAAATATAACAAAAATCAAAATAAAAAAAATATTTTTCTTTCTTTTTTTAAAGCATTTCTTTCAAAATTCCAACCAAAAAAAAGGGGTTAGTTTATTTACTCCATTTTTGATCTTCCCGAACTACGCAAGATCTGATTCACGCGGCGTCGTGATACGTAGGCAATCCTCATCGGATCCGGTCACGTTTTTTTTCAAAATAAAAATTAATAAGAAAATATAAATAAAAGGGAGCCGGAATGACGCATGCCATCAATGCAAACATGTAGAAACCTGCTTAACTGTATAGGTGCATCACACCCCAACGTGAGATTACCTGTCTGTTATTTGTTTCAAACTAACCGTTTTCTTGCTGCTAAGACCAGGTTTTTAGAAAGGTGGTTTGGTTTTGTGGAGGTTTGGCCTCACATTCATACTTTACGAGGTCGAAAGGAAGTGTTCAGCTACCAGTCACTAAGTCGAGAGGAAGCATTCACACCTACTTCACAAGATCAAAGGGAAGTGTAGAGATGTCTTTAGAAATTCCTTTGCCAACAATTCCTGTCTCCGAAGAGAGTTCAATCTCGGCCATCCCAACTTCCGAATCAGCAACTGCTGAAGAAAATAGAATCTTGCGGCTTCGCATGTTGGAAATGTTGGATGACTGGAACAATGGAAAAGAGCCTCCGAGTGTAATCCCTGGATTCCCCGAGCTGTTCTCTAGGACAAGTGGGACTTCCAACGTCCCCATAAGTTATCCAACTACCCCATTCGGGTATCCTACCATTTCAGCCCACTCCAGTGGATCACCCTCTGATTCTTATCCCCGGATGTCAACGACAAATGTGGCTACAAACATATTCACTGCACCGCCCTGTCCAATTGCGGCACAACCCACTATACGCAGGCCTAATTTTGACTCTTCCTCATTCACATTTCAAGCACTATTCTTCTCGCAGGAACCAACTCGGTTTACCACTAGCGCTCACCCTCAGTAGCCTCAATGCGAGTTTACGCCTGGGCAAGACCAAAATCCCAAAGCTCCTGAACAAGATGAAATGGCGAGAAGAATGAGGAGCCTCGAGCAGATTTTAAAAAATATGCAAGGCTTAAGCGGGCAGAAGAGTGTCTCCTATACTGATCTGTGCATGTTCCCTCACGTGAACCTTCCCGTAGGGTTTAAAACACCGAAGTTTGAGAAATATGATGGGAATGGCGATCCCATTGCTCACCTCAAAAAGTATTGCAACCAATTGCGTGGGGCTGGCAGTAAAGAAGAATTGTTGATGGCATACTTCGGAGAAAGTTTGGTGGGCATAGCCTCAGAGTGGTATATGGATCAGGACATATCTCGATGGCACATTTGGGACGATCTTGCCAGAGATTTTGTAAGGCAGTTTCAGTATAATATTGACATCGCACCAGACAGGAATTCTTTGTCAAACTTGAAGAAGAAACCCTCAGAAAGCTTCAGAGAATATGCTGTTAAATGGCGCGAGCAAGCATCAAGGGTAAAACCTCCCATGGATGAAATAGAAATGATCACTACTTTCCTCTAAGCTCAAGAATCAGATTACTTCCAAAACATGATGTCGGCCATAGGAAAACCTTTCGCAGAAGCGATTAAGATCGGAGAAATGGTAGAAAATGGGCTAAAACGGGTCGAATTCTAAGCCAATCTGCTATCAGAGCTACCTCCCAAGCCATTCAGGGTGGGTCTGGAGGAATAGCAAAGGGAAAGAAAAGGGAAGAAACATTCATGGCAGCGTCGGGTACACGGAGAAATTATACTCCCATATCCCTTTTCTTAGAGAGGACCCCACAACATTATAACCCTCACCGAGATTTGGCCAATACTCCTTAGCCATACTCGGTCATGAATACTCAGCCTTATGTCCGGCCACAACAACAAGCCAACAGAAATCAAGCTCTACCTCCCAGAAATCAACCCCCTTACCGAAACCACTATAATCCACAACTACCCCAGAATAACTTCCGTCCTCAAGAACCACCTAGAAGACAAACTTTCACACATATTGGTGAACCGTGTTCTACCCTATTCTCAAAACTGGTCCAGATGGGTTTCCTGCAACCAGTTCCTCAGACAAGGCAAAATCCAGTATCACCTGCTTACAGAGCCGGTGTCGGGTGTGCTTATCATTCGGGAGAAGAAGGGCATGATACCAATGATTGTTGGACTTTAAAAAGGGCGGTAGAGAACTTAATAGAACAGGGAAATATAGTATTAAGGGATGAGGAGGTCCCAAATGTGACCAACAATCCGCTGCCCGCTCACAATAACGGGCCATTGATTGGGATGATCTGTGAGGACAAGGAGTTTGATCCTGCCCTGAAAGCTATAATCGCCATTATCGATGCAAAGAGAAAGCCTAAAGCAGCCCCGAAGCAAGAGAAAGAGGAAAAGAAGACTACTACTGTCAAGGCTGAGCTCAAAAAGAAGGCTGAGACAAAGACGGAGACGATGTTGCCTTCGAAGAATGAGGTTCTCTATATTCCACGAGGTCGATCAGAGAAGCCACATAGATTCAAAATAAAAAGGGGAATACCGATGTACGTGTCGAAGGGGGCCTGTGTGGTCCAGGGGACGATTAAACTGCCTCGGCTAAATGAGCCAGCGGTTATCGGACACGTGCCACAGAAGCCAATGACGGACCCGTCTACGGTACCGTGGAATTATCAACAAATATTGGTTACGTACAAAGGCAAAGAAATCACGGGGGAACTTCCAGAAAATACTTTTGCTGGAAGATATTCAGACATTCAAGAAGTGAACAATGACACATGGAAGCACTTCCCACCCAAGAAGCCCGTAAGCGCTGAAGAAGTAGAGGCTTTCTTCTAGAAGATGAATATGCCTGACTATGAAGTGTTGGATCAGTTGCGCAAATACCCTGAACAAGTGTCTATGCTATCTTTGCTAATGAGGTCTGCCGAGCATCAGAAGATCCTGCTCAAAACTTTGAATGAAGCGTATGTGCCGGTTGAGACTTCAGTTGAACAACTTGAAAGAATGACGGAAAGGTTCTTTGCGGTTAATCAAGTTTCTTTTAGAAAGAACGATTTGCCTCCGGAGGGAGTAGCTCACAACAAGGCTTTGCATCTGACAGTCAAGTGTGAAGACTACTATGTCAAGCGAGTAATGTTGGATGGGGGTTCGGGTGTTGACATTTGTCCTCTCTCTACGCTGCAAAGAATGGAAATTGGGACCGGAAGGATTTGCCCCAATAATGTCTGTATAAGAGCTTTTGATGGCATCAAGAGGGACTGGAGTTCGAAGAAATAGACCTGATATTGACTATCGGGCCGGTGGAGTTCGAAGTAACTTTCCAGGTACTGGATATGGACACATCTTACAACTTCCTCCTCGGAAGACCTTGGATTCATGCTGCAGGGGGTGTACCCTCCACTCTCCACCAAATGGTGAAGTTTGAATATGAAGATCGGGAAATTGTGGTCCACGGAGAAGACAAACAGTCTATTTATCGGGACCCATCCATCCCATATCTTGAAACAAGAGAAGGGAGTGAGCACACGGTTTATCAGGCTTTTGAAGTTGTGCTAACAGAGCAGTATGAGGAAGGGAGCCCTTGCCCCCAACCTTTCTTGCCCAACTCTTCAATCATGGTTGCTAAAGAAATGATCCGACGGGGATTCAAACCGGGAGAAGGACTGGGAAAATCGTTGCAAGGAATAACTGAACCTATCACCTTGCCTTCCACTAAGAAATTCTTCGGGGTATGCTTCAGACCCACTCCAGCTGATATAAGATGGGCAAACGATAGAGAGAAGAATGGTTGGGTCTTGCCTTAGCCTGTTCCGCATCTTTACGGAACGTTTGTCAAGCCAAAATACCAGAATAAAGAAGAAGATGAGGCTTTCACTACCGAAGAGATTGAGGAGATCTATGGGGCCATGAGAAAGATACTATATGAAACCCACATGGTTCAGCTGGGAGAAGGCACAAGCACCACTGAGGTGCTATACATGGGGCCAAATGCTAAGCTTCAGAATTGGGAGATACACCGTTCCCAGTCAGGCAGGAGTCCGGGTAGACTTGTCCTGCCACCTTTCCTGCATCACGAGTTATCCCAGGGTGTAACTCAGATGTTTTTCTTTAGTTTCCTGTTTTAATTTCCTGAAATATAAACCCTGTTATCTTCCCAATTCCAAGGAATAAAATCAGTATTTCATCATTTTTTCTTTATTCTTTCTGATTTTTGCTATTTTTTCTTTTATCTTTCTTTTCAGTTATAATAATGCGGCTTTAAATAATATGACATGCTTGCGGACTTCACACCCAGATCCAAACGATTTGTTTAATTGTGAAATAATGAACCAAGAACAGGAATATGACGAAGAAGAGGCTTTTAGGGAAATAAATCGAGAATTGGAACACTTTGAGAATAAACCTAAGCCGAATTTGAATGACACCGAACCGATTAACATGGGAACTCTTGAAGAAATCCGAGAAACCAAAATAAGCATTCACACAGATGAGACAACGCGAGATGCAATAATTCAACTCCTCTTTGAATTTAAAGATGTGTTTGCTTGGTCATACGATGACATGCCAGGATTAGGTGTTGATCTAGTGGTGCATAAATTGCCAATTTACCCTGATTGTCCTCCAGTTAACCAAAAATAAAGGAAGTTTAAGACTGGTATCAGTGATAAGATCAAAGAAGAAATCACAAAGCAGTTGAAAACAAGAGTAATTCGGGTAGTCCAGTATACTACATGGTTGGTTAATGTAGTTCCTGTACCGAAGAAAGATGGGAAAACTCGGGTGTGTGTGGATTATTGAGATTTGAATAGGGCAAGTCCCAAAGACAATTTCCCGTTGCCCAACATCCACATCCTTGTTGATAACTGTGCCAAACATGAGATACAGTCTTTCGTAGATTGTTACGCTGGATATCATCAGGTGTTGATGGATGAAGAAGATGCCGAGAAAACCGCCTTCACTACACCTTGGGGTACTTACTGTTATCGGGTTATGCCATTCGGTTTAAAGAATGTCGGGGCAACTTACATGAGAGCCATGACGGCCATTTTTCATGATATGATGCATCAAGAGATAGAGGTGTATGTAGACGACGTGATAGTCAAGTCCAGGACTCAGGACGATCATGTTCGAGACTTGAGGAAATTTTTTGAGATGCTGAGAAAGTACGACCTGAAGCTGAATCCGGCTAAGTGCTCCTTCGGAGTCCCATCAGGCAAGCTTCTGGGTTTCATAGTAAGCAGGAGAGGTATCGAGTTAGATCCAACAAAGATAAAATCTATCCGAGATCTACCTCCTCCAAGAACGAAGAAAGACGTGATGAGTCTATTGGGCAGGTTAAATTATATCAGTCGATTCATTGCCCAAATGACTAGCACATGTGAGCCCATATTCAAGCTATTGAGGAAGGATGCAACAATCAAATGGATGGTTGAGTGTCAAGAGGCTTTTGACAAGATCAAAGAATATCTCTCAAATCCTCTAGTTTTGGTCCCGCCAGAGCCAGAAAGACCCCTGTTCTTGTATCTGACAGTCTTGGAAAATTCCTTCGGTTGTGTCCTCAGACAACATGACATAACTGGAAAGAAAGAGAAGGCGATCTATTACTTAAGCAAGAAGTTCACCGGTTATGAGGTCAAATACACTTTGTTGGAAAGAACGTGTTGTGCTTTGACATGGGTCGCTTAGAAATTGAGACATTATCTCCAAGCTCATACTACTTACCTCATAACCAGGTTGGATCCTTTGAAGTACATATTCCAGAAACCGATGCCTACTGGGAGATTAGAAAAGTGGCAAATCTTGCTTACTAAATTCGACATAGTCTATGTCACTCGCACGGCGATGAAAGCCCAGGCATTGGCGGATCACTTGGATGAGAACCCAGTTGATGAGGAATACCAACCATTGAGTACTTATTTTCCAGATGAAGAAATAAACACCATAGAAGTAGTCTTGGAAGACGCTCATGCATGGAAGATGTTCTTTGATGGGGCCGTAAACGCCAAAGGTGTAGGAATTGGGGCAATCTTGATCTCACCCACTGGTCAACACTATCCGGCTACAGCTAGGCTTCGTTTCTTTTGCACGAACAATAAAGCTGAATATGAAGCCTGCATCATGGGCATGAACATGGCGATCGATCAAGATGTTGAAGATTTGTTGATTATGGGGGATTCTAATCTGATTATCCGGCAAGGCCAGGGTGAATGGGAAACTCGAGATGTCAAGATTATTCCTTACCGGCAACATGTGGAAGATATCGGCAAGCGATTCAAATCAATAGAGTTCAGGTATATCCCGCGGTGTCACAATGAACTAGCTAATGCACTTGCCACCTTAGCTTCAATGTTACCTTACCCAGGCAATGCCCACATTGATCACTTGGAAATCCAAATCAGGGAAAGACACGGTTACTGTAATGTAATCGAGGTAGGACCAAGTACCCAGCCATGGTACCATGATGTTAAGAGGTTCTTAAAGACATAAGAATACCCCGAACATGCTACTGGAGATCAAAGAGAACTATTAGGCGACATGCGAGTGGATTCTTTTTGAGCGGCGACGTATTGTATAAAAGAACCCCGGATCTCAACTTGTTAAGATGTGTTGACGCCGAAGAAGCAGGAAAAATCATGCATGAAGTACATGCAAGAGTGTGTGGACCTCATATGAACGGGTATGTCCTGGCGAAGAAAATCCTTCGAGCTGGGTATTATTGGATAACCATGGAGAAAGACTGTTTCAGTTTCGTCCGGAAATATCATCAGTGCCAGGTGCATGGAGATCTGATTCATGCACCTCCAACAGAGCTACATCCTATGTCAGCGCCGTGGCCTACTGTCGCCTGGGGTATGGACGTCATTGGTCTGATTGAGCCGAAAGCCTTAATTGGGCACAGATTCATATTGGTCGCTATCGACTACTTAACAAAATGGGTTGAAGCTGTCACTCTCAAATTGGTCACTAAGAGAGTCGTGGTAGATTTTGTGCATTCAAATCTTATCTGTCGTTGCCGTATTCCTTCAACTATCATCACAAATAATGCGGCAAAGCTGAATAGTCACTTGATGGAGGATGTATGCGAACAGTTCAAAATAACACATAGGAACTCCACTCCTTATCGGCCCAAAGCCAATGGCGCTGTTGAAGCGGCAAACAAAAACATCAAGAAGATTTTGAGAAAAACAATCCAGAGTTCCAGACAGTGGCATGAATAGTTACCTTTTGCCTTGCTGGGATATCGCACTACAATGCGCACATCAGTAGGCGCAACCCCATACTTGTTGGTTTATGTGACCGAAGCTGTGATACCGGCAGAGGTAGAAATTCCTTCGCTCCGGACCATTGTCGGAAGTAGAGATTGAAGATAGCGAGTGGGTTAAGACTCGATTGGAGCAGTTGACCTTGATTGACGAAAAACGAATGGCTGCGGTCTATCACGGGCAGTTGTACCAACAAAGAATGGCCCGTGCTTACAACAAGAAGGTGTGACCCAGGAATTTTGAAGTAGGTAAACTGGTGTTAAGGCGCATTCTTCCGCATCACCAGGAAGCGAAAGGAAAATTTGCTCCTAACTAGAAAGGTCTGTACATCATCAGGAAGATATTGCCAAGAGGAGCGTTGTATCTAGGTGATATTGAAGGAAATGATCCTGAAACAACTCTGACCGCGGATGCAGTCAAAAGGTACTATGTTTGAGTTTACTTCAGTGATGTGTTGGCACATTTGAGATAATGAAGGCTTGTATTCCCGGTACCCAAACACTATCAACTCTTTCTACAAACCCTTTGAGCCGGTTACATTTCTTTGGCTACCCTCTTCAGAATCCAAAAGCACCGCTGAAATAGAAGAAAAAAAATGATTTGCCTGAACTACGTCTGACTTGATTCCGAAAGGATACGTAGGTAGCCTCTCTCTAGGGTTCAGTCACACCAAAATAAAAATCCAAATTCCCTCAAAATGAAACTGGGGTAGATGTTATAATGGTATCGTGGTAATCCCGTTTTGAATGGTTCCAAAGTTGTAAATCGATCCAAATCATTTTTACCCAAATCCTTTCAAGTCCTTACGATCAATCAGTGAGAGTGGAATGGATCAGAGCATACAGCTAATTGGATCCGAGGCAAGAAGATGAGAGAAATAAAACGAGAGAGTCTTATTGGTGAAAACCCACACGGGCACCGTAAGGCAATGGCGAGCAGAGAAATCGAAAATGAGAGAGCTTGTTTAGTAAAAACTCGCAAAGATTGCTATCAGGCGATAGTGAGAAGAGAAATGAGAGAGGTCGACTAGCGAAAACCCGCAAAGGGCACTGTCGGCCGAAAAGATGATTTCACCACAGAAAGTTCTGGAAAGGTTCCCTGGTTGGGAAACATAGATCCGTTTTTGGTTCATAAGGAAATGAAAGTTCGTGAGGTTCGGGCATCCAGTCCAAAAGGCATGTCATGTCAGTTTAAAGCCAACATGCACCTCAGATAAGTCCTTCTTTTCCCCGAAAGGGACG
This sequence comes from Nicotiana tabacum, assembly GCF_000715075.1. Lineage (NCBI taxonomy): Eukaryota > Viridiplantae > Streptophyta > Magnoliopsida > Solanales > Solanaceae > Nicotiana > Nicotiana tabacum. The sequence goes on from NC_134089.1 coordinate 8,706,119, forward strand.
CTTCTCTTTTAAATTCGTTTCTCTTTTCTTTGTTTACCTTTTCTTGAATCCCTTTCGGTTTAACCCTAAATTACAAAATGTGTTAGAAAGAAAAGGTGCCAGGACCGGTTTCACAGAGCTTCGTCAAGCAAGAAGTAAAGAAAATACCCAGCCCCAGTGGTGCGTCAGTCCAATCCAGACTGATCATGATGTTGATTACCTCCAAAGTAAAGGCATTAAAAAAAATCCCCAATGAGATCTGCCCCAGTAAAAATCCCCAAAGCAGAATGAGATGGAAGAACCAAAGCCTTACATAGGCGAATCATCATGAGATCCTGAAATCCGAGTCTTATCAGTTTGAAAGGGGGTCGCCTTTGAAGCCAATCAATGGCGAAGTTTCTCAACAGAAATGAGGTAGGGACCAAGCAATTGGAATGATTGAAGCCACCGAACCAACCACCGTTTTCAAACTGACAATTGTTCTTTGTTTGGAAAATTGAAACAGGTGCAATCCAAAGCAACCGGGCAAGAAGCAAGTGCAAGAAACAGCTTTGCAGCAAGGAATCGACCCAAAAGGGAAGTTTCCTCCAAATTCATTCCTGCATTTTTACTAAACAAAAAAAATAATAAAAAAAAGAAACGAAAAGAGAAATAAGAAGAAAATTCCAAAAAAAGGGTTAGTTTAGAATCCCCAATATCAACCTATTTTTCGCCAACATTAGGGCTCCAATCCCTGAGTTGAGATTTTATACATAGAGCCTCCATTCCCTAGTCGCCTTTTGCCAACATTAGGGCTCCAATCCCTGAGTTGAGATTTTAGACATAGGGCCTCCATTCCCTAGTCGCCTTTAGCCAACATTAGGGCTCCAATTCGTGAGTTGAAATTTTAGACATAGGGCCTCCATTCCTTAGTCACCTTTACCAATATTAGGGCTCCAATCCCTGAGTTGAAATTTTAGACATAGGACCTCCATTCCTTAGTCACCTTTTCCAATATTAGGGCTCCAATCCATGAGTTGAGATTTTAGACATAGGTCCTCCATTCCCTAGTCGCCTTTAGCCAACATTAGGGCTCCAATCCCTGAGTTGAGCAATTTTTCGTTAACCGACATTAGGGCTCCAATCCCTGAGTTGAGCAAGTTTCCTTTAGCCAACATTAGGGCTCCAATACCTGAGTTGAGCAATTTTCTTTTAGCCGACATTAGGGCTCCAATCCCTGAGTTGAGCAATTTTCCTTTAGCCGACATTAGGGCCCCAATCCCTGAGTTGAGCAATTTTCTTTTAGCCGATATTAGAGCTCTAATCCCTGAGTTGAGCAATTTTCTTTTAGCTGACATTAATGCTCCAATCCCTGAGTTGAACAATTTTCCTTTAGCCGACATTAGGGCTCCAATCCCTAAGTTGAGCAATTTTCTTTTAGCCGACATTAGGGCTCCAATCACTGAGTTGAGAAATTTTCTTTTAGCCGACATTAGGGCCCCAATCCCTGAGTTGAGTGATTTTCTTTTAACCGACATTAGGGCTCCAATCCTTGAGTTGAGCAATTTTCTTTAGCTGACATTAGGGCTCCAATCCCTGAGTTGATCAATTTTCTTTAGCCGACATTAGGGCTCCAATCCCTGAGTTGAGCAATTTTCTTTAGCCGACATTAGGGCTCCAATCCCTGAGTTGAGCAAGTTTCCTTTAGCTGACATTAGGGCTCCAATCCCTGAGTTGAGCAATTTTCTTTTAGCCGACATTAGGGCTCCAATCCCTGAGTTGAGCAATTTTCTTTTAGCCGACATTAGGGCTCCAATCCCTGAGTTGAGCAATTTTCCTTTAGCCGAGCATTAGGGCTCCAATCCCTGAGTTGGGCAATTTTCCTTTAGCCGATATTAGGGCTCCAATCCCTGAGTTGAGCAATTTTCTTTTAGCCGACATTAGGGCTCCAATCCTTGAGTTGAGCAATTTTCTTTTAGCCGACATTAGGGCTCCAATCCCTGAGTTGAGCAATTTTCTTTTAGCCGACATTAGGGCTCCAATCTCTGAGTTGAACAATTTTCTTTTAGCCGACATTAGGGCCCCAATCCATGAGTTGAGCAATTTTCTTTTAGCCGAGATTAGGGCCCCAATCCCTGAGTCGAGCAAGTTTCCTTTAGCCGACATTAGGGCTCCAATCCTTGAGTTGAGCAATTTTCTTTTAGCCGACATTAGGGCTCCAATCCCTGAGTTGAGAGAGTTTCCTTTAGCCGTCATTAGGGCTCCGAACCCTGAGTTGAGCAAGTTTTCTTTAGCCGACATTAGGGCTCCAATCCCAGAGTCGAGCGATTCTCCCTTTTTAGACAATATTAGCCCTCCAATCCCTGAGTTGAGAATTTTGTCTTTTGCAAACCTTAGGGCTCCAATCTCTGAGTTGAGATTTTAGACATAGAGCCTCCATTCCCTAGTCTCCTTTTGCCAACATTAGGGCTCCAATCCCTGAGTTGAGGTTTTAGACATAGGGCCTCCATTCCCTAGTCGCCTTTTGCCAACATTAGGGCTCCAATCCATGAGTTGAGATTTTAGACATAGGGCCTCCATTCTATAGTCACCTTTACCAATAATAGGGCTCCAATCCCTGAGTTGAGATTTTAGACATAGGACCTCCATTCCCTAGTCACCTTTTCCAATATTAGGGCTCCAATCCCTGAGTTGAGATTTTAGACATAGGTCCTCCATTCCCTAGTCGCCTTTAGCCTACATTAGGGCTCCAATCCCTGAGTTGAGAAATTTTCCGTTAACCGACATTAGGGCTCCAATCCCTGAGTTGAGCAAGTTTCCTTTAGCCGACATTAGGGCTCCAATTTCTGAGTTGAGCAATTTTCTTTTAGCAGACATTAGGGCTCCAATCCCTGAGTTGAGCAATTTTCCTTTAGCCGACATTAGGGCCCCAATCCCTGAGTTGAGCAATTTTCTTTTAGCCGATATTAGGGCTCCAATCCCTGAGTTGAGCAATTTTCTTTTAGCCGACATTAGGGTTCCAATCTCTGAGTTGAGCAATTTTCCTTTAGCCGACATTAGGGCTCCAATCCCTGAGTTGAGCAATTTTCTTTTAGCCGACATTAGGGCTCCAATCCCTGAGTTGAGAAATTTTCTTTTAGCCGACATTAGGGCCCCAATCCCTGAGTTGAACAATTTTCTTTTAGCCGACATTAGGGCCCCAATCCTTGAGTCGAGCAAGTTTCCTTTAGCCGACATTAGGGCTCCAATCCCTGAGTTGAGCAATTTTCTTTTAGCCGACATTAGGGCTCCAATCCCTGAGTTGAGCAATTTTCTTTTAGCCGACATTAGGGCTCCAATCCCTGAGTTGAGCAATTTTCCTTTAGCCGACATTAGGGCTCAAATCCCTGAGTTGAGTAATTTTCTTTTAGCCGACATTAGGGCTCCTATCCCTGAGTTGAGCAATTTTCTTTGAGCCGACATTAAGGCTCCAATCCCTGAGTTGAGCAATTTTTCTTTAGCCGGCATTAAGGCTCCAATGCCTGAGTTGAGCAATTTTCTTTTAGCCGATATTAAGGCTCTAATCCCTGAGTTGAGCAATTTTCTTTTAGCCAACATTAGGGCTCCAATCCCTGAGTTGAACAATTTTCTTTTAGCCGACATTAGGGCTCCAATCCCTGAGTTGAGCAATTTTCATTTAGCCGACATTAGGGCCCCAATCCCTTAGTTGAGCAATTTTCTTTTAGCCGACATTAGGGCCCCAATCCCTGAGTTGAGCAATTTTCTTTTAGCCGACATTAGGGCCCCAATCCCTGAGTCGAGCAAGTTTCCTTTAGCCGACATTAGGGCTCCAATCCCTGAGTTGAGCAATTTTATTTTAGCCGACATTAGGGCTCCAATCCCTAAGTTGAGCGAGTTTCCTTTAGCCGACATTAGGGCTCCAATCCCTTAGTTGAGCAAGTTTCTTTTAGCCGACATTAGGGCTCCGAACCCTGAGTTGAGCAAGTTTTCTTTAGCCGACATTAGGGCTCCAATCCCAGAGTCGAGCGGTTCTCCCTTTTTAGACAATATTAGGGCTCCAATCCCTGAGTTGAGCGTTTTGTCTTTTGCAAACCTTAGGGCTCCAATCCCTGAGTTGCGCCTTTTATACTTGAGGTTTCCAATCCCCTCATCAATTCTGTAGATTTTTATGGCAATTAACTCACGAAATTTTCCTAGTGAAACTGGGGCAGAATAATTTCGTTCGTTTGTTTGTTTTGTTGTCTGAGCAGGTTTGACCTCGAAGCACAGGAATCTAGATGACCTACGGAGTGAGTCTCAATCCAGAATAAAGAAAGGAAAGAAAGAACAAAAGAAGATGAGCCCAAATACTGGAGTAAACAAAGTGCAGGTCGCTCAAAATCTGGTTGAAGTCACGAGCTCCGCCAATCCCGCTTCACTCAATGCTGCATAAATAAACAAGCACCTACAACTTGCAAGCATCAAGATTCAGATCGAAGTCTACAAGCAGAAATCAGCTAAGACTCAAGATTAAGTTGCGAAAGAATTATAGATAGGAATCTTGTAACTAGTAGTTGATAGGCATAGCTAGCTTAGTTTTAATTCTCCTTTGGTTGTAATAAGGCGGTCAGTGACGCAGCAGTGACAACAGCAACAGCAGTAGCAGCAAGCATTACAATCCCATGGTAGTCCCAGCTACCAAAACTTCTCGAACTACATTGACCTGATTCCTGTTTAGCCCAGGATATGTAGGAAACCTTTGAAGCAAAGGTTCGGTCAAATCTTTTTCAGAAAAAAAAAATGTTTCACACGGAGTACTCGGATGGGCAAAAACTGCTCACTTTATCTTTGCACGAAAACTCTTCATGTTTTCGGACAAAGAGGGGTAGCTGTAAGCACGTGAATTTTGCCCTATATGAGAATCACTCCCAAAAATTCCAAAAATAAAACAATTTTTTGTTTGTTTGCAATTGTTATGAATTTTGTGTTATTTTCTTGTATTGTTTGCATTTGTCTGTGCATGTTTATTTGTTATATTAATAAAAAATAAAAATATGTCGCATTTGAATTTAATATTTAATTCTAAAGTTAGGAGTAATTAAGTTTGTTTTACAAAATGAAAAAATCATAAAAGTATGTATTTTTGCATTTTTAGCATTTAACATCCAAATTGTGTGATTTTATCGTTAATTGCTATTTAATTGTGTGTTAATTGTTATTAGGAGCTAATTAGTATTTTTAGATAATTTTGGGTTTTTATAATTTAATCTTAGCATTTTTTAGATTTATTATTTAGGAAATTTAATAAATAGAAAAGAACAAAAATAGAAGAAATCGGATTGGGTCTTTTCTTCAAATTTTAAACCAAAATGTCCAGCCTTCTCCTACGACCCGGTCCATTTCAAATCGGGTTGACCCAGTCCATAACCCCAAAGACCCAACCCCTTTGTTTCATTTTCATTTTTTATCCCCCTCAAAACCCTAAACCTAAGACATCCGCCCCCTCTCTTATTCTCCAAAAACTCCAAAACCACACATCCATGGCAGCTCATCCATGGCTGCCTTTGAACCAACGACCACCTCCGTTGCCTTCTTCATACACACACACATGCACCAGCAGCTTTATAGCTGCCCTCCTCTATCGAGCTCTAGTCGCAGCACCTCCAACACCATCGTCGAAACTATCCAAACAACCAGCGACACCAAACGACCAAACGACCCCTTCCATCGAACACCCTTCACCAACAGCCATATCGCCTCAAACAGCCCCAGCACCACCCCTTCATCGAGCTTCGTCTTCGTCGTCGAGATCCATCGAGCTTCGTCTTCATCGTCAAGCTCGAGCTCCCATGGCGGCTTTCTTTCTCGACGACCAGCGGCGACCACCAAACGAACACCCTTCACCAGTCGTTCGTTGCTGCTACTTCTGCTTCGTCAACCACGAACAACTCCAGCCACCGCCATCTTCCTCCTCACGCCAGTCGCGAGCTTCACCATGAGCGACCTCATGTCACGAGCTCCAGCCATCAACGACGCCATCAGCGAGCAGCTCCAGCAGTGACGTGAAGCAGTCCACCTTCACCTCCATGGCGTGTTGCCTGGGAATGACCTTTTTCTTCATTACTAAGCAGCCATTTTCCAGCTTCTTCTTCGTCCCGTTTCTGCTGTACGAAGCCAGCAAAGTTCGAGCGAGAATCAGTGTCGATTCCGTCGAGTTACAGTGCGTCGAGGTTACCATTCGAACCCAGGTTCTTATGTTTGTATTAGAGAAGATTTGTGTTCATTTCTGTTTGAAGTTTGTTACTTTTCGAGTTTTTCAAGTGTGTTTATAATGTCGAGTGTTTATTTTAGTTTGAATCATTCATCTTTATTAAAATGTTGTTTGTTTCAATTTGAGTTCAATTAATTATTGAGTTTAGTGATTTGAATCTACTTGTTCGTTATGTTCAATTTGTTACTGTTATTGAATCTGAAAGTATGTTGTTAAAAATGTTGTTCAGTCAAAATAATTCCAGTTTGTTTCTTTGTTGTTCATCATTTAGTTTGAATTTGTTGTTTGAATTTGTTTAGGACTTGGTTATAGCTGTTGTATTTTGGTTAGAATTGATTAGGCGGATTGGATATAGCTGATGGAGTAGAATGGTATATTGCAGTATTTTCAGGGGTAAAATGGTAATTTCAGTAAGTTCGGTGGGGTATTTTGGAATTGAAAATTTGAACAATTATTTAATCTGAGTGCTCCGTCCACTAGGCATTAACAATATTAAAATAGTACATGGTGGGGGACAAGACATAAATTAGTGGGGAGGTGATATATTTATTTAATATAATGGGGGACAAGACACAAGATAGTGGGGAATAATTCTTTAGTTTAATATAGTGGGGGACAAGACACAAAATAGTGGGGAATAATTCATTTGTTTAAGGTAGTGGGGAACAAAGCATGCAATCATGGTAATATTTCGGGGGAGTGGTTCAAGACAAGAGTCTTGTTATAAATAGAGTCATTTTTTGACACAAAAGGGGGGGACTTTAAGGAAGAAGAAAAAAGAAAGTTGAGAGAGTTGACTGAATTTTGAGAAATCAGAATTTGAGAGCAAAAGAGAAAAACAAGTTGAACTTTTACTTGAATAATTTTCGTTTGCCTTTCCTTGAGTGTTATTCAAAATCAGTAAACTACTACATCTTATATCCGTCTCTCTTCTGCTTTGACTGCATTTGCATTTTGGTACTACTGGTTTTCAATCTGTTACTGGGTTATTCTACTGGTCGTTACTGGTTTTGCTGTGTTGCTGAACTTGTTTGTTGCTGTGTATTTACGCTACTGCTGCTTCCACTGATCTTCATCTTCTTTCCTTGCTTTCCAAATACCAAGTACACAAACTGATACACTGGTACATCTTGTAAGCTACTCGAAGCATGAATGCAAAAAGTGGGAAAGATTTGAAGCTGTAGTTTAATGTAGTCTTTTCTTTCTTTTACTGTCTGTATTTAGAACATTCTATGCGTTGCCTATGTAAACTCTTTAAACGACTCACTTTCGAAACTCAACTATAATAACTCGTGAGCATGTAAATAAGTTAGAACTCTTTTTCTTTCATTATAGAGACGAATAGAATAGAAAACATAGTCACTATAGGTCGATCCTTTTAAAATAAAAATGAGGCGTGCCTTGCCAAACAAAAAATGCAAATTGCGGGGCCCTCAATAATTGGTCATAATAAAATACCTAGAATTTGGGATGGACTGTTTAGTGAATTTCACTGTCTTCCCCAAAGATAATAATGCATTAGACTCTTTAGGCGCGATTTAATTAAATTACATTCTTAAATTCGGGTGCGCATTTATGTGACCCAAATCCAAATCTCAACGGAGTCGTAATGTATTAACAACCACGGGCGCATTGATTATGACGTGGTTCGAAATGCATTTTTCACGACGTTGCAATTCCATAATAAATAAATAATAATAATAAAAGCGGTTTAAACCTAATAAAAGCACACAAGTTATAACATGTATTAAAATAAGATATTTAGCCATTATAACAATTTAAGCGACCGTGCTAGAACCACGGGATTCGGGGGTGCCTAACACCTTCCCTCGGGTCAACAGAATTCCTTACTTAGAATTTCTGGTTTGCAGACTTCATTTGAAAAGTCGAATATTTTCCTCGAATTGGGATTCAAGATAAACCGGTGACTTGGGATACCAAAAGCCAAACCTTTCCCAAGTGGAGACCCTGAATTAAATAAATAATCCCATTTCGAATATTGTCACTTAAATTGGAAAAACTCCCTCATGCATTTATCCTTCGGGGTAGACGCGCAAAAAGGAGGTGTGACATCCCGATAGTCAACACACACCCTGGTCATGCCATCCTTCTTCGGCACAGGCACAACATTGGCTAACCAGGTGGGATACCGGGTGACCCGAATGACTTTGGCATCGAACTTCTTGGTGACCTCTTCTTTAATCTTTACACTTATATCCGTTTTGAACTTTCTTAGCTTCTGTTTGACAGGAGGGAATACCGGGTCAGTAGGCAACTTGTAAACCACTAAATCAGTGCTTAGACCCGGCATGTCGTCATAGGACCATGCAGAAACTTCTTTGTATTCGAACAGTGCTTTAATTATCTCCTCCCTGAGTTGAGGTACCAGATAGACACTTATTTTAAATTCACGAACATTATCTTGGTCCCCTAGATTAACTTCTTCTTTATCGTTCAAATTAGGTTTGGGCTTTTCCTCAAAATGACTTAGCTCCTTACTAATTTCTTCATAGGCCTCATCATCCTCAAATTCCAACTCGTCATCACACTCAATTTCTTGTATTATTATTTCAGAGTTAGATTGGCTTTTAAAACTGGGCCAAAGATTCCTCATGCATGTCATGTGATTGATATCAGCATAAAAAGAACTGTACAAAAGAAGAAAACAAAAGTAAAATTAGAAGAAATGAAGGAAAAAGAACAATTGCATTTCATTGAATATAAAGATAACAGGGTTTTAACACATCCAACTGGACGGAACATAATATCTGAATTACAGACCCTGAAATAATCCAGACAACAAAAGAAAATCAAAACCCACTACCAAGACTCCCTCTGGGTAGGAAGAGGAGTAGCTTCCCAGTTGTTAACTTTTGCACATGGTCCCACGAATTGCACATCTGCCTTGCTGGACCCTTCCCTAGCCTGAACCATGTTGACCTCGGCGAATAACCTTTCAAACCCCTTCTCCAAGTTTCCATCGGCGCCAATCAGTGGTCCAGGGACATTTCACAACAGTTGCTTTCTGATACCCGGCCTGACGAATGACCTAGACAGACGTGGGATTGGCTTTGGCAATGCCCATGCTTTCTGTTTAATTTTTCTAGATCTTCTCGCATCTGCAATGGTAGGCTTGAACCCCAGACCAAAAGTGTCCAGATTCTTTGGAAGAGAAACTAGCTACACAATACCTTGCAGAGATGCACCTAAACCCTTGCCCGGTACGAAACAATTTTTCAACATTTCAACAGCTACCATAACTGATGCCGCAACCATCTTTGGAGTTGGAACGCACTTTCCTTCTGGAATTTTCTCTACCGATATTGTGTCAAAAACCTTATAAACCCATGGTCCCTTGTCATCGTCAACCTCTATAAATGGAATAATGGAACTGTTGGGCACACACAAATTATCTTCGCCCTGTACAACAATTTCCTGTCGATCCCATTCAAACTTGACCACTTGATGCAGAGTAGACGGGACTGCTTTGGCCGCATGGATCCAGGTTCATCCTAACAACAGATTATACAAAACAACCACATCGAGCACCTGGAATTCCATAGTAAATTCAACTGGCCCTATTGTGAGCTCAAGCACTATGTCCCCGACTGAATCTTTCCCTCCACCATCGAATCCCCAAACGCAAATACTGTTCTTGTGAATTCTTTCATCCTCCACTTTCAGTTTGGTCAATGTGGAGAGAGGACAGATGTTCGCACTATACCCATTGTCAACCAATACCCGAGTAACCACGGAATCTTCGCATTTCACCGTCAGATAAAGTGCTCTATTGTGCTCAGTACCCTCCATGGGCAACTCATCATCAGAAAAAGTGACTCTGTTTACCTCAAATATCTTGTTAGCTATCTTTTCCAAGTGGTTTATTGAGATTTTGTCAGGAACGTGAGCCTCTTTCAAGATCTTCATCAAAGCACAACGGTGTTCGTCTGAATGGATCAATAATGACAAAAGCGAGATCTGAGCTGGTGTCTTCCTTAACTGTTCTACAATGGAATAGCCTTGCGCTTTCATATTTCTCATAAATTCTTATGCTTCTTCCCCAGTCACTGCTTTCTTCACCAACACTGGATTATCTTTTGAGGTCATAACTTTTCTCAACTCTTAGGGGGCAAAGCATCTCCCCGATCGAGTCAAACCATGAGTCTCACACACTTCTTCTTTAACCTCTTTCCCTTTGTAAGTCACGGTCACTCGTTCATAATTCCATATGACTGCCTTGCTGTTGACTATCGGTAATTGAGTTACCCGTTTGATAACGACAGGATCTATGGGGGCGCCCTTCACAATTACCACAGGTTTATTCGTCACTCCTGGCACAACCATTTTTGCTTTTTCATATTTTCCTGCGACATCACTTGAGGACCCTTTCTTGACCCCCACAGATGGTTCAGTAATTGCCCTGTTCAACTTGATCATAGACTTCTCACTGGTTGACTTTTCAAATGGTCTGGCTTCACTAGCCCGAATCATCATGACGGTTTGCGAAGGCTTCTTAGGCTCCCCTCCCTTATGCACTATCTCAATCACATTTGTTTCATGATGGGCTGGCAAAGGATTCTGGTTGATATTGGGCTCCTCTGGAGCTTGGACTTCAATCCGATTGGTGTCAATGAGTTCTTGGATGGTTGTTTTCAATTTCCAGCATTTCTCTGTGTCATGTCTCGGGGCCCCTAAACAATACTCATAACTCACCGAGCAGTCAAGATTTTTGGGAGGAGGATTCATCAATTTAGCCTCGATCGGATTCAACATACCCAACTGTCTCAGTCTATGAACAGACTAGCATATGATTCTCCCAATGGAGTGAAAGTTTTTCGCTTCTGCAACCTCTCATTCTTAAAGGCTTGGTTGGGTCGAAAACCCATTCCAGGAGGATTTCTGCGGGCCTTTGGGGGTGGGTACTTATTTTGTGGAGCTTGGTATGGGTTTTGTGGAGTTGGTGCACACCATTGCGAGTGAGCGGGAGGTTGGGTATAAGTTTGTGCATGATAGACAGAAAAATGGGGATCTGGCGGTGGGTAATAGTGTTGTGGTGGGTTATATGAAGTGTGGGGGTAAGTTTGGAGATAGGGTCGCGACTGGTTGTAGTAACAGGGAAGGTTCCTGTATCCAACCCAAGCTCCTGACTCAATTGTCGCAACATCCTCCTTCTTCTTCTTCTTGAGCACACCCCTAGTACCGTTTTGAATGGCCTTAGTGGTCGCTTTGATCGCTGAATAACTCATGATCTTGTTGGACTTGAGTCCCTCTTCAACCATGCCTCCCATTTTCACGACTTCATTAAAGGACTTACCTACTGCTGACACCAAGTGACCTAAATAAGTGGGTTCCAAAGCCTGCAAGAAATAATCAACCATCTCGCTCTCTTTTATTGGGGGGTCAACCCTCGCTACTTGCTCTCTCCAACGGAACCCATATTCTCAAAAACTCTCATTGGGCTTCTTCTCGATCTTCGTCAATGACAGATGGTCTGGGATGATTTCGAGATTATACTGAAAATGACAGGCGAAGGCTTGGGACAAATCGTCCCATGTGTATCACCTGCTATTATCTTGTCTGGTGTACCATTCTAGCGCCGATCCACTCAAACTTTGGCGGAAATATGCCATCAGCAATTCATCTCTTCCTCCAGCTCCTCTCATCTTGCTACAGAATCCTCTTAAGTGCGCTACTGGGTCACCATGCCCATCGTACAGATCAAACTTGGGCATGTTGAACCCTGCTGGCAACTGAACATCTGGGAACATACATAAATCCTTATAGGCCACACTCACTTGACCTCCCATCCCACTCACATCTCGGAACGATTTCTCTAAGCTTTTAATCTTTCTGATCATCTCTTCATGCTCGGTATTTTGGGCGGTTTCTCGGTCTTTGCCGGTATATTAAGATGAGGGGTGTAAGGATATAGTTCTAGAACTTTGAAGGTAGGTTCAGGGGGATAGTACTGGTTGTTGTGAGTTTGGAACATGGGTTCACTGGAAGATCGGTGTAAGGTAGCAGGTGGAGGTGCCACAAAAACAGGAGTGACTGGCGGAGGAGGGTATGGGACTTGTTTGGGTGGTGGAGCTTGCAACAATGCCATGGTGGCGCCATGGCATTGTTGGTAGAGGGGAAAGGCTGGAGATGAGTTCACAGTGGGAGGCTCCGGAAGTTGGGCTGATGGTGGGATATAAGCAGGGTTGGCCGGATAAACTGGTGGTGGATGCCCCTTCGCCCAGGCTTGATACATTTCAGCCATTTGTTGCTTCAGCTTATACATTTCTTCCCTCATCATATTAATGTCCATTTCTTCCACCTCTTTTGATGGGTCGACAATACTTTTTTCCGGTTCCTGGTCGACCATATTCAGCCTGTCTTTCGATCGGGTTTTGTAGGAGTGAGTTGCCAGAATGCCAGTCAACCAACCACCTACCTGGACTTAATACATCAAACAACAACCTTGTTAGCGATTAGGCTTTAACAGATTGGTAACCGCACATTGGGCATGAATGCACCTAAACAGTTAACCGTCTCTATTATGTATTTGATCAGTTGCATGCGTCATCCCGACCTTTTCTTTCTTTTAATTGCAAACATCCCCTTTTCTTTTCTTTTCTTTCCTTTCCTTTCATTCTTGCCTCTGTTCTCTCTTTGTTTTTACTCTCTCTTATTTTTTTTCTTTCTTGTTTTTCCGTTCTTTTCTTTCTCTCTTTTATTTGGTTATGGTCGAATCCTATAGAGATTGCCTATGTATCATGACCCCGTATGAATCAGACCAAGTATAGTTTTTGGAGATAAGTGCGAAATAAAACATTTTGGGATTTTCAATTTTCAAAAAATAAAATAAAAAACAACAAATACTTCTATTACAAACTCAAAATTAAAGTTCAGGAGCCCAAACCCTAAAATCCTCTCTCTAGAAAATACCCGCCGTCACTGTAGCATTGCATACGAGCTACTGTTCATCGCAGCATTTTTTGCGATTTGAACTTGCTCATGCTCGTGTAAGGCAGCAATGGCTGCGTTGAACTCTCCCCAGTCCTTGGCTGTGGGAGAGCAAACACCCGGGGTCAACATTCCTCTAAAAATGAATTATGCAGCAACTGTGACTAAAGGAAATGTGCGACAAATCCAACATACAGTTCTATGTCCAGTTAGATTCGAACATGGAGAACCAATCGTTGAATTCACCACAGATGATGTGAAAGAGTTTGTCATAGAGGAAGGTTTACACCAAGCAGTTGTCATCAAATTCTCTTATGGAAAACCAGAACTTCACGACTTCAGAAGAATTTTTCCAAAACAGTTCGATATGAAGGGATCGTGTAACATCGGGCAGCTGGAGTTTAGACATCTACTGGTACGATTCGAGCTTTATGAAGATTATGTAAACTTTGTTTCCAGATCTACTGGGCACATTAACTCAAATGGAGATGAGTTCTTCTTCAGAACTTTTCCTTGGATGATTGGATTCGATCCAAGAATTGAGACATCGAAGGCTGTAGTGTGGATCTCATTCCCAGATCTTCCACCAAATTATTTTGCTAAGAAATCTTTGATGTCAATTGCATCTGCAGTTGGAAAACCTCTTGCTATTGATAAGGCAACGAAAGATCGAACAAGGCCAAGCGCTGCGAGGGTTAAAGTGTTGCTGGATCTGCTGGATAAGCATCCCAAAAAGTAAAGATTTTAGTCGTCGACAAAATTTCTGGAAAATCTAATGATTTCAGTCAAAAGGTTATATATGATTACCTTCCAATGTACTGTACATATTGTAAGCACCAAGGACATGATGAAATTTCATGTCGCGCGATGAAAGGAAGAAATAAAAATGCAAAGGAAAATACAGAGCAAATTAGTCGAACTGATTTGGATGAGATAAGCTTTGAATAGCTTCAGGGGGATGCAAGGCAATTATTGAATGCAATAAGAGATGCCAATCAGCTGGAAGATAATGACAATGTGACTAAAATGCAGGGAGTGGACGATGACACTTCACATACTCAGAATAAGTCTAAAGATAAGGCTACTGCTACAGGAACTTTGGCGATCTTCACAGGTCAAAAGCCTACTGGACAGGTAGGAGGACAATGGATAGAGGTGAGGATAAGCGTGTGAAGCCTGTCAATAATGAGAATTGTGTTCAAACAAAAAGAGGACATGAGACAATGGCATTGACTGCTGCAATCAAGGAGAATCAGATGATAAATGTTTTGGCATTGGTGGAGATCGAAGATGACCAGGCAGACCATGTTCAGATTCGGAATAGCTTTTTGCAGTCTTAGAAATGGAAAAAACTGATGACAATGAAGGAAATAATCTGATGTTGATAGGGGAAACCTCTACTGTCGAAAATAGAGCTAACATGGAACCAAATGGCAATCTGATTCCAAATGCAGATGCTAGTACTCAAATTCCAAACTATGATGCTCGTACAAAACAGTTGTCAAAAGATGCAAATCAGTTAAATCCAAATGCTATTACTTTTAATCTTTCTACTAAAGAGAATGAGCATCAAAAGCATAGAAAACAAGAGTCCACAGCACAATGGGCTAATAAGATATTTGGAAGCAAGTTAGTTACCACTAATCACTCGTGTCAGGATATCCCATCTCAAAACACATATGGATCATCGGAACAAGTGAATGAGAAGGACAGACTAGCTCTGACTAGTGGCAAGCTTTGGGAGGATCAAACGGAGGAGGATTCTGAAGAAGGAGAAATTCCAAAAGGAATTAATGAAGAAGCTGAAGCTGATCAGGAGGTCATAGAGGAGGAAGATCAAAGTGTAAATGATAATGCAGCTGTTGTAGCAGAACATACTAGAGCTCCAAACAGAGCAAATACTCTGTTTCAAAACAGAGAAAAGGTAAAAAACATACCAGAGGAGGAAAATCATGCTGCAGAATGCAGTGAAGCCAGGAAACAAGCAGATACAATAATTACAGGCGCCTCAATGCACTTGGGCAAAAATGATAAGTTGGATGGATCAAAATGCAACGCTGAAGGGGAACAAGGGATGATCAAAAAAACTGACAATCAAAAAGAGTTTGATGATAACAGTAGGGTGAGGATACTCAAATATAATGATTCCAAAGGCGTAATGACAAGCTGTCCCTCTCATGAATTGGCAAGACCAGTTATGAATCAAGAAAAAGAAGATGAAAACATTCCGGGAAATGGAAGAGATTTAGATGAGGAATCAACAACTCAAAATTTCATCAATGTGGCAAGAAAAGGTGATATCTCTCCAACTCATATAGCCAAAGTTAAATCTGCTGCAAAAGGAAAGAAAGGAAAGATTAACAGAAACAATTCTGGCATGCCTACTGCTGGGATCCAAACTCGACGAGGTTGTTCTAAATCAAATAATTGTTAATGGATGCAATTATTTGGAATATTAGATCCGTCAATACGCAGCGAGCCTTTGAGAGGCTCGTAAAAATGTATAGACAACATGATTTCGATTTTGTTGGTCTAATGGAACCAATGCAGGATGGTTCAAAGCTGGAATTATACAGAAGACAGATAGGTTTTTCTAAAGCATTTTCTAACATTTCAAATAAGGTGTGGGCTTTCGTTGACGAACTGTACGACGTCACAATTCTATATGACATGGAGCAGCAGCTGACATTACAAATGACTCATACAGAAACACGCATTGTCCAAAATGTTACTTTGGTCTATGCCAAGTGTGATGCAATAGAAAGAATAGAGCTTTGGGACTCATTATACGCAATGGCAGCAGATATGGATGTTCCTTGGCTTGTTGGAGGTGACTTCAATGTCATATGGGATGATGAGGAGAAGTTTGGGGGACGTCCAGTGACTTTGAATAAAGTAGACCATTTCCGACATTGCATGAACACCTGTAATCTATTTGATTTGGGATTCAAGGGAAGTATATATACTTGGTGGAATGGAAGAGCAGAGGAAGATTGCATTTTCAAAAGACTTGACAAATGTATGGCTAACATTGATTTCCAACAAATGTTCCCTAGAATAGAAGTCACTCATCTGCCAAAAACTGGATCCGACCATTGTCCCATGTTGCTAAAATGTAATCTTGAATCGACTGTGGTAAAGAAATCCTTCAGATTTCTCAATTTTTGGACAAAACATTCGACGTTTAAAGATGTGGTCAATGAAAATTGGAACGCAGATTTTGAAGCAAATCCTTTCACTTTATTCAACCACAAAATGAAAAAAGTGAAAAAAGGACTGTCACAATGGAGCAAGTCAACATATGGAGATATTTTCAAGAAGATATCTAGTTTGGAAGAGGTAGTCAAGGTTCATTAGGCTCAATTTGAAATAAATCCAACTCGGGCAAATAGGGAAAGACTGTGTAAAGTTCAAGCACAACTTATCAAATTTCTTGCTCTTGAGGAACAATTTTGGAAAAAAAAGGCAGGGATGGCTTGGTTCAAAGATGGAGATAGAAACACTAAATTCTTTCACGCTCAAGTCAACAGCAGAAGGAAGAGATTGCAGCTACGAGGGATTCAAAACAGAGATGGAATCTGGATAGATGACAATACTCAAATCGCAGAAGAAGCAGTTCATTTCTTTAAAGAACAGTTCCATGAAGAAAGATGTCCATCTGATTTTGAAATTATAGGTCATGTTCCAAAATTAGTAGGAATGGAGCAGAACATTCAGTTGATGAAGCAGCCCACAAAAGATGAGGTCCAACAGGCTACGATGGGGTTAAATGGAGAAAGCGCAGTTGGCCCGGATGGTTTCACAGGAGCTTTTTTCCATTCATGCTGGGATATCATTGGTGACGATGTCTTTAACATGGTCAAGAGTTTCTTCAATGGTCATGAACTACCAAGATATGTTACACATACAAATCTAGTTCTATTACCAAAGAAGAAAGAAGTGCAAACATTTTCAGATCTACGTCCAATAAGCCTGAGCAATTTCATCAACAAAGTTAATTCAAGGGTCATCCACGAGAGGCTAGTTAGTCTACTTCCTACTCTTATTTCTGACGAACAAGTGGGGTTTGTAAAGGGTCGAAACATAGTTGAAAATGTGCTCCTCACTCAAGAGATAATCATTGATATTAGACTGAGATCGAAGCCCGGACCAAACGTAGTGATTAAACTAGATATGATGAAAGCCTATGATCGCCTTTCTTGGTTATTCCTCACTAAAGTCATGAGGCAAATGGGTTTTTGTGAAACATTTATTGACTTGGTTTATGGAATTGTGTCTAACAATTGGTACACCGTTCTCATCAACGGACAGCCACATCGATTTTTCAAGTCTACTAGGGGCGTCAAGCAAGGAGACCCTCTATCACCAACCCTATTCATACTTGCAGCTGAGGCGTTTTCAAGGGCGTTAAATGATTTGCACCTTAATTTATACTTCTGTGGCTTTGGAATGCCAAAGTGGAGTCCAAAAATAAACCATCTAGCATACGCCGACGACACTATAATTTTTTCTTCTTCAGATGCTAAGTCGTTGCAGCTGCTAGTTGGGATTTTGGTAGCATATGAAAAAGCTTATGGACAACTCATTAATAAGTCAAAATCAGCAGTCTACATGCATGATTCTTCACCTGAAGATGTTGTATATAAGGTTCAAAGAATCACAGGTATTTGCAAGCAGGAATTCCCTTTCATATACCTTGGATGCCCAATTTTCTACACTCGAAGGAAAATGGAATACTATGATGGCTTGATCAATAAAGTCATGGACAAATTGCAAGCATGGAAAGGAAAATTATTATCGATTGGTGGTAGGGCAATTTTAATCAAACATGTCCTACAAAGCATGCCTATCCATCTCTTATCGGCAATGAATCCACCTCCATTTGTCATTAACAAGCTACACAAGATATTCGCACAATTCTTTTGGAGTAGCTCTATTGGTGGCAAAAGGAGGCACTGGGCATCATGGAGTACTCTATGTCGACCTTATGAAGAAGGAGGAGCAGGTTTTCGATCTCTCCACGATGTTGCAAAAGCTCTTTTTTGTAAGCTCTGGTGGAACTTCAGGACAAAACCAACTTTATGGAGCTCTTTCATGTCCCAAAAATACTGCAAAAAATTAAATCCCATTGTATTACCTTGGAAAAAAGGTTCGCATATTTGGAGACGAATGTTGGAATGTCGGGACATTATAGAACATCAACTTAGGTGGCGTCTGAAAATGGGATCTTCGCTTTTTTGGCTTGACAACTGGACTGGATTGGGAGCATTATTCTTCAACACACCTGATGGCTTTTACATTGATGAATTAGTTAACAATGTTACTGATGTTATGCATACAGGAGCTTGGGATGCAGACAAGTTAACCAACATTCTGCCTTGGGAATATGCAAAACACATTATCGACAATATCAAACCACCAGGGGAGCAACAATTGCTTGACGTACCTTACTGGTGCCTTGAGAATGGAGGAATTTTTTCAGTGAAATCAGCGTGGGAGTATTTAAGGCAGAGAAAGGACACAGGGGCAGCATACATAAAGATGTGGATAAAAGGATTACCATTCAAGATATCGTTCTTTATGCAAAACTACCACTAGACGACCATATGAAGAAAATGGGATATGCAATGCCTTCTCGATGCTGGTGCTGTGTGCAACCAGGAGAAGAAACGTTACAACACCTTTTCTTTACTTCGTTTGCTGCGAAAAAAGTGTGGTCATACTTCCTAATGCATGCTGGAATTAAAACAGAGGGACTGTCTATGCACCGGGCAAGTGTGAAGTGCTGGACACTTACAGTAATATCAAGATTGCAGCCAATTTTTCAAGCACTTCCTGCCATCATTATGTGGGAGCTGTGGAAGAGAAGAAATAGTTACAAACATGGGGAAAAAGTGACGATTAGACGGGTGATTTATCAGGTATCCACAACCATTCAATCGCTTGTTAGATTGAGGAAACCTGCAGTGGCTAACATTCCTCATAACTGGCCAGACATCCTGCAAATGATGGAACAGTACACGCCTAAATTGAAGGTTACTAAAGTCTTGTGGGAATTGCCAACACAAGGATGGATTAAAGTTAACTACGATGGGGCATCGAGGGGAAATCCGGGCAGGAGCTCAATTGGATATGCACTTCGAGATGATGAAGGCAATATAAAGTATGCATGCGGAAAAGGGATACATGACACAACAAACAATGAGGCAGAGGCATTGGCAATTTTGGAAGCTCTAAAATACTGTGAGGAGAAAGGATACAATAGAATTATTTTGCAAACAGATTCGCTACTCTTGAAAAACACTATAGAAGGATTGTGGAATGTTCCTTGGGTCATTGCAGAATATCTAGAAGATATTGAAAAGGTCATGTCAACGATTGATGTGAAGCTATCACATATCTTGAGAGAAGGGAATTGCTTGGCAGACCATCTGGCAAATCAAGCACTTGACATGGGCAACGTCGAAGCACATAGTTTTCAAGAACTGGATACAAAAGGAAGGAGAATTGTCAATAACGACAAATTACAATGCCCATATCTAAGGGTGAAAGTTGCGAGACAATAAGGATGAGCAAGACAAAGGAGATGGGGACAGCTGAAAGATTGCACTTTTATAATAACTCAGCTTTCTTTTTTGCAGGAACAGATTGTATGCCATACTTGTGGTTTGGAATTCAAAGGGTGATAGTTCTAAATAATGTCCATTATGTCGGAGCAAAAACGATAGTAAGCTCATACAGTTTGGCTCAGGAACATGAAGGATATCAGCTCGTGCACAAACTGGAAGTAAACATATACTGGACAAGGGCAATGGACAGGTGTGCTGCCAGAAATTCGCAGCAAATACACAATAAGACTCACAGTACAACAATCGAGTCATTGGTACAAGAAAATGGAAGACAAATCTGTGCATACACAGATAATATTTGGGGCAGAACTGAGCAGGAATGTTTTAAATATGTGGACCAGTCATGTCCAGAACCGTGGGAACAATGTAATGGCTCAAAGCTGGGATTCAACCACTACTCAAGATTACAAGACCAATGCAGTAATTCGTGTAGAACCAATCGTACACAGAAAACATGGTACAACAATGTACAAGAGACAACACAATGCTTGTATGGCAATAAAAATGGATGCTCATTTCACTCAAATGAAAAATCTGGGCGGCTGCATTCATGTGAAGGAAGGAACAAAAGCAAATGCTGGGACACTCAAAAAGCAGGCAACATTCATGTTCGAATCCTTATGAGGGAGAACATGATAAAGCAGGGAGATATCACACGTACTGACCATACTTTGCTTCGAACAAGCTCGTCAAGCAAGATGAAGCAACAATACCAAGTATGTTGTATTCGTCGGCGGCTACTGAGATTACAAAGTATAATTTTTTAGATTATACATCATCACATTAGGCGCGTTATTAGTATACAAATTGTACTATCAATGATGAGTATTTTACTTAACATTGGTAATAGGATTTATGTGCGTCTTATATTTTACTTCTTTCATCGTTCAAGACCACCAGAATTGTTGTCATAGTTGTAATTTTCTATTTTTACTTTTATATATATAAAATTAGCCCTAGGCACTTGCCTAGAGGATTGCAAAAAAACAAACTCAAAATTAATAAATTCCAAAAGACTAACAGATTTCGATGCAAAGATGAAATACAGAATCCGAAAATAGACCTCATATTCCAACAGAAGAAAATACAGACTCGAAAACAACTCGACGGACTCTAGCAGAAAGAAAATACAAATTAAACATGACTGACAGACGCTAACCAAAAGGAAATGCAGACTCAACCGGAAAAATCATGAATACATCAATGCTCCTGGTGCCCGCGGGACATCATTCGGTTTCGCTGCGGGCCTATATGCAAGATCCCTTTAAAGTCGATCCAAGTCGCTCATTATCTGTTTAACAAATATCATTACTATTGCAAAGAAGGTAGTGCGGGTCATATCCTCACAAATCTAGCACTTCATAACGATTTAGTCAGTAATGTTTCTAATTCTCTCTCTTATGACGCCTTTTTCTTGTAACAAACGCCCAATCTGTTGGGCTCTAACTTCCAAAGTTTGCTCAGCCGCATGATTTTGCTCCTGAAGTTGTTGCAAATCTGTCTCTAATTGCGCCAATACTGTATAACAATGTTCCCTTTCAACTTTGAAGTCTTTTGCTTGTTTGATCATTTTGTTTTCCGTGGCGATGACCCTTTTCTTTAACCCTGTGACATCATCGTCGTACCTTTCTCTCAATTTCTTAACCAGGCGTCCTCGTTCATCTACATTTTTGCCAATTGCTTTCGAGCCTTGGCTAATTCACTTTCTGCTTTATTCAAATCAAAACTGTAGTCATTTACTTTCTACCTCAGGTTAGCTATGAGCTTTTCATCTCTGTCACTTCAGACTGGATTTTCTGCCACCACTTTTAATTTCTGAATTTGAGCTCGAAGGGCCTCATTTTCTTTGGCTAGCTTTTTCTTTTCTCCTTCATCCGTCGACAATTTCAAGCTATTCTCGAATAGAAGTTCTCTGACTTTCTTTTCCAACTTGCTTATGGTAGCCCTGTACTCGTTTTCTTTGGTCAGCCAATCCCATTGCACCTGAGCTCCGTCGGTGAATTGCTGGATATGGGGTCTCTTTACGGGCCTGTCAGGCTCATGTTGAACTCGGGATCTTTTGCCATACCAAGCAATATAACTGGGCTCCACCTCGCCTCTGGATAGGTCTCGTACTTGAGTGTTAGGCCCAAAGAATCTACACTAATGCCAAACCCGACGCACTTTTTCTTCTGGGAAGGCCGCTTTTGGCATTAACTCAATGACTTGCTGACTCAAATCTTCATTATGCGGGATGGTCTGGTATCGGCCTAACTGATGTAAGACCTTGTGCGGAGCATAAGGCTAGATACTCCGAAGACCCATCAACAGCAAAAAACACACCTCAGCCGACATTTAGATTACTTCGTCAACTGAAAGCCAACCAAATGTCCATTCGATCTTATTTGCAGTCAAAGATCTCATATGAGCATGCCATTCTTCCGTACCATCTGGAAACTCATAACCCTCTACTCGCTTTTCATGTTTTTCAATGCACTCAAGGCCAGTCATACCGCAATTCAAATAGTCGGGCGGTGGCAAATGTGTTCCTCCATCCATATTTGTAATAGCATATTGCACCCTTCAAAAAACTTCGCTCCTTCTCGACAGAGAGTGAGAGCTCGGTAAATTTCTGCCAAGATCAACGGCACTATAGTCCCAATTGCCTTTTTCATCATAAAATCAGCTATCCCTACTAGCCCCATCTCAATGTTCCCGTCTTTTCTCGGGCAAACCAAGATACCCAAGAACGCTACTATGAAAGCTAATCCTCTTCGCGCTTCCCACTTGTCTTGATTTCTAGCATGAGTAAGACCGTTATCTGGTGTTTCGAAGCAACGGGGATTCCCGTAATGTCGATATATAAAGTAGAAGGTACAAAATCTTTTTGCTAGATTTCCATCTCGGATGTCCCGACTGATGCTTAACAAGTCCAAAAATTTATGGGGGGTCACTGTCCTTGGTGCTACCGGGTATTGACTTCTGAGATTACGTTCGAAACTGGCATAGCCTGCTATCTCTTCTAGTGTAGGAGTTAACTCGAAATCCACAAAGTGGAACACATTATGTGCTGGGTCCCAAAACGGTATCAAGGCCTCAATCACGTCTTTTCTGTACTTGACCTTCAAAAGCCCAATAAGACCGCCCAGTGCTTTTGTCACAACTTTCCTGCTGTCGCCCTCAAATCATGCCACCACATATGTAACTCCAAAGGGATCTTTTCACGGACTGAGAAAGGTTCATTTTGATTTGTGCTTATCCTGCACATTTATTAAGGTGATTTTAATTTTAAAAAAAACGTGACTCGTTTTGACTTAAGAGAAACGACCATTTTTCAAAATTTCCACGAAACATCCGGCCTTGCCAACACGGCCGTTCAACACTTCAAAACAAAGATTTTAAGGTTGTGTCATCTAATCGGCCAAAACCTTTGAAAGTGACAAAAAGTGGTTGTTCTTGCAAAAACAGCCTTCCGGCGTCCTTTTAGGGACATTCGGCTATTTCTGACAAGAATGGCATCACCCTAATTATTTTCAAATTAAAGTAATTTTTTTTCTTTTGGGTACTTTCGCAAAAAGGAAGTGGACCCGATGGGGGTTGCCTACGTATCTCATACCCTGTAAGAATCAAACTTGCGTAGTTCGGGCGAATAAAACAAACTATTTTTGAAAACAAGACTCATTTTCTATTATTATTATTATTTCATTGGCAAATAAAATTATTTTTTGAAAACAAGCTTTTTTCTTCTTTTTTTTCCTCGAAAATTCGGCAGAATTTCGACACTATTTGGACATTGGTTGTTTTTCAGAACAAACGATTAACTCTCATACTGCTATTTCTCTTTCCTCAACTTTTCACAATATTCATAAACCGGTTAGCACACAAGACCGAAGCAAATAAATGCACAAGTAGCAAGTAAGATGCATCAGGATGGTCTTTTTTATTTCGGGTGCACCTGTCCTAGACAGACCCAACCCCTGTGTTGAGTCTCCAAAGTCAAAATGCACATGATGCAAGGGATCCGACATGAGGTCTTGTTATACTAGGTTTAAATCCCGGGGTTTATTATTCTAGACCTGGCTTACCCGAGCGGACAGCTCGAGCCGAGGGGGGGGCAGCGTACCGGGAATACAGAAGCTTCACCGGCTTTGCAACTTATCCGAACCTTATTCTACATTTGGAATATGACTCTAACAGAAAAGAAGTCACATGAAGTGCACACTTCTTCATGATTTAGAAGACTCAGAGAGAAGAGGGATTTCACAACAATTTATATACAGTTCACGAAATATCAAAGCGGTAAAAGCAATTAATTAGCACATTAGGCCCAAATCAAGTAACAAATTCAGATAATGGATAAAGACAACTATAACAATTATTCTAAGCTCGAATTCTTGAACCCTGAACCAGAGATTCTGGGTTCTAGTCCCCAGCAGAGTCGCTAGAGCTGTCACACCTCCTTTTTACTACACCCCGTAAAGGGCATAAATACAAGGGAGTTTTTTTCAATTAAAGGACAATCGAAACGGGATCGTTTATTTATTAAAAATCAGAGTCGCCACTTAGGATAATTTATGGTGTCCCAATTCACCGGTTGAATCCCGAATCGAGGAAAATATGACTCTGTTTAACAATCCACGAACCAGAAATCCGGGTAAGGAATTCTGTTAACCCGGGAGAAGGTATTAGGCATTCTCGAGTTCCGTGGTTCTAGCACGGTCGCTCAACTGTTATATTCGGCTTGATTATCCAATTTTAGACAATTTTGAACCTATGTGCAATTTTTAACTTTCAACCGCTTTTATTCAATTTTTAAGGAAAGACTGAACGTCGTTTAAAACATGTCTTTGGATCGCGCCACATGAAATGTACCCGCAATCTGGAACACATTTTATTTAACGTTTTAAGATTTTAATTTGGGTCACATGAAATGCGCACCCGATTTTAAGAAGGTAAAATTATTAAATAATGTGCCTAAAAGCAACTAACGCGTTGTTAATCTTTGCGAGGGCCATGAAAATTTGCTAAATGGCACATCTCGATTTTCTAAAGGATTAAAATTAAGTAAGTGAAGGCCATAGATTATTCGTATTATCCAATATGTGTTCACCTCGATTCTAACTTCAAAAGATGTTCGAACTGCTTTTGAGGCCATAAATTATAGCTCTTGTTGATACGACGCACTCCAATCTAATTAATGGGCTTGATCAGTTAGAACTAAATGTGATTAAAGATTCTATGGATGCTGATTAGATACTGCATTGCATAAGAAAGAAAACTTGAGTCGCCACAAAGGCTTGGAGGCCCAGCAAAGAAAAGCTCCGTCTCAAAGAGACCCTCAGGAATGGGCCTCAAAAGGGTTCAAACATGGAGCCTTGCGGATATCATATCGACTCCTCACCACAACACTCTGTGACAGCAAAGAATTCTAAATAAGCCATGTACAAGACTAAAGCCCATGCGACCAAACTGAGGAGTTCGTTCTTAACTCACCATTAGCCAACCAAAAGACACTAAACAACGATTTGAACAGTTGTGAACTCAATTAAAAAAAATTCAGTAAAGGCAATCGAATTTAGCAGCTTCAAACTCACCACAATTTGAATGACCACCATATTCTACCCAAAAATTATCCTATATACTAACTTCGATTCATTCAACACTTATTTAAGCAATTACTACCTGGAATTATAGAACTTCAATACTGACCAAGTGAATATGATGTTCCAATTTCATGCAGGGAAAGGAGATGTATGAACCAAGTTTGTTTGCACAATGGAGGTTCTAAGCTTATATAACATTCAAACAAAATGGGGCCTCAGGTCCATTTCCTTACATCAGTTCATTTACACAAGTAGGATCCAAACACTGTTATAATGTTAACACTTGAATATTTCAGTCAAATCACTTTGGGCTGCTAGCCTTAACTAATAGTCCGACATAGCAGAACTTTAAACTTATATAGAATAAAAAGTTCGAGCACACAGTTATAAAAATTGGCACAAATACACTAGTAATCAGTACTTAAACTTCAATTTGAATCCAGATTTTCATACAGCTTATTTAGAACTCCATTCCACTACAGTTGAGGATATACCTGGAATTAAACGAAATAAGAAAAAGGAAGAATCAGTAGTAATGACAGCAGGGAATCAGCAGCAGGTTCCAGTAACAAAAGCAAACCAACAAAACATTTTCAAAACCCAAAAATGAAGTACTGCAGCCCAGAAATCAGTCTCAAACACACAATTAAACCAGCTGACCTCAAGACCAACCTCAATGACTAAGTCTCAAACCACTTCTAAGTTCAAACAATCAGGAAATTGATTTAGGAAGAAGAGGATTTCAAATTACAAAGCTAAAACTCAATGAAACAGTATTTTTTGCAGAAGTTTCAGCCGTTTTTATTTTTCTGTCCTTTTCTCTATTCCTTTCTCTTGGGTGTATTTTTAGCTCTTGAATCTCTGCCTTGAAAGGCAATATAGAGATGCCTTTATAGGCAAGGCATTAGGGCAAACCTTAAGAGTTCATTTTTTGCCCTTTGGTCCTTTTTTAATTTTTGTTTTTGCTAGTTGATCCTTAATTTAAAAACTCAGCTTTCACATAGGACCCAAAGACACCTTCCAGGAAACTTCTCCAGTTAGTTATACAAGATTCTTTTACCTAAATGCCCTAAACTACCCCTTAAACCTCCTGTTTTTACCATTCAGAACCTCAAATGGGTCATGGGTTAAACGACTCAATGGTTACACATGCCTGGGCTCAGAAAATCCATTCGAGTTTCTAGGAATGAATTCTGAAATGAATTCAAAGCCTAAACGGCGTAATGACTCAAACCCAGATTTAGCAAATTACGGCAAATGGTAAAGAAACAACTGAATAGTTTTCACAAAATTTAAAACCTGAACTAAAATACTAGTTAATGTAAAATTAAACTAAATTATCACATCAACCTAACTAGGTTAAACTAAAAGGCTAAATAAAGAAGATGAACACATAATTTATCAAGCAAAACCAAGCAAAAATTAAGGGGCAAACCTGGAAAAGAACAAACTAAAAAAGAATAGATGGAACAAGGTTTTAGCTTGGCTGGAAATTTTGGTCGACATTCCAATTGAATTATCCGAAGAAAAGAAGAAGAGAAGTAGAAAAATAAAAAAACGAACCAAATAGAAGAAAGAAACTCACTTACTCGGCTCGCACTCATGACTGCCTCTCCGATTAAAGCCCCAATATAATATCAATCGCCAGTTCTTTGTCAAGAACATGCGAGTAATGCTATTTTGTGGTAAAATCGGCACCCTTACACTCGTGAATATTGGAGAAGTGTCCTTGCATGAATGAACTTGGCTTTGGCTTCTAGGGTTCGAACCCTAGATTTAATATTTGAGGAGTTCTAAGCATATTCGAATGGAACAGAGTGAGGATTTGGGAAGAGGGGAGTGAGGGGGTTCTTTGGTGTTAGTTTGGGGTCGGTTTGTGGTGGCTCCGCCTCCGGCGGTGAGGGAATTTAGGGGCGGCACTTAGGGTTTGGCAGGGGCAAGTTTGTGAAGATTAAAGAGATGAGGGAGATGAGACCGGGGTAGGGGGGTCAGTCGGACAGTTTTATACTGTCAAGCCCACAGTTCCGGACCGTCGGATGAAGCAAGATGAAGGGCCAAGATTTGTTAAGGCAAACTGAACACGAAACGACGTCGTTCCACTCCCTTACGACGTCGTTTCAATGGCCTGGGTGATAGGCTACTTGGACCGAGTAAGACAAAGGACTTTGGTCTGGGTATTGGGTAATTTTGTTTGGGCTGGGGAAATTTGGGTTGATTTTGGCCCAGATTTAGATTTCCTCTCATTTCTTTCTTTTTCTTTTCAATTTCACAATTCTTTTCTTTTTCAAAAATTAAAATAAAACCTAAATTAATTAATAATAATTTTTAAGCTAAATTAACCTACCCAATTAGATTAATCATTTACCATGGTATTTACAATTAATAAAATCCTAAATTTAAAGAAAAATTACACAATTCAAAATTAAAAAGTAAAAATGCAAAATGAATTATTTTGTGATTTTCATTTTTTATAAACAAACTAATTTACTAATTGATCTAGAAATATAAAATCAAATCTTAAATGCAGATGCAACATATTTTTGTATTTTTCATGAATTAAATAAAATAAACGTTCACAGACAAATGCAAACAATTAACAGAAAATGCCACGAAATCCAACAGAATTGATAACACTAAAAGAAATCACGTGCTCACAATTATTTTCTGAAATCAGTAGATATCATGCCTATAGGATCCTCGTCCAACACTTAGGAAAGCCTTATGGTAAAAATTATTAATAGATTCTGTTTTTATTAATTACAACCAGCAGGCAGGCCTAATTCAGGTTTCTTATATGAATTATATAATAAATCAGTCTGCCTCAACTTTTATGTTCTTAATTAGACGCTAAACAGTATGTGTAAGTCATGCTAACTACGTGTTTCTTTGATTGAAGGAGGTATATCTGAGCCTTTTTACTTGTTATGTGCTCCTCCCCAACTTGCTATACATGTTTTTGTATGTCACCTTAGAATTCTGCCTTTGACACTACAAATAATCCTAATATCCCTCCCTTTTAGGATTAGTAGTCTTAAATACCTCTAGGACTGAGAGGATTGGGACGGGAAATAGCATGCAATAAGTAAACGAGACCATTCTGCATTTTAATACCTTAACGGGGTGGGAAAGGATAGATATGGATATGATGACCACGCGATAACATCACGTGTAGCCCCTCATTGAGGAGTGATTACCGGATGTTGCGTGGGGTGATCCATATTATTAATAAACCTAGGATTCCCCTTTTCCTTTGTTTCTTTGTTTCTTCTAAAGATTTTACACTCTTTTTTTTAAGAAAAATCAGCTTTCTTTTAATTCTTTCCAACTTTATTTGTTTATAAACCCTTATGTGAAAATCGCCTCTCATTTGAAGCTTTATTTGTTTACGTGTTATTTGCACCTAAGTTCATAACAATAGTCTGGCCGGGAACCACACTAGTGCATCCTGAGTGGTGCCTAACACCTTCCCCTTGGAATAATTTCAAGCCCTTACCCTATCTCTGGTTACTCAAATCAAACTCTATTGGTGTCCTAATGCACCCTAATCATTAGGTGACGACTCTTTAAATTCAAACCCAATTACCAGAAGGGAATGAGTTGTCCTCTCAAATGTTATGAACCCGATTTCGCTCGAGAAAAAGGGAGCGCGACAATGACTCTGCCTCCGAGCAATCAACACCCGCTACCGGGTTCCGAAATACCTGAATCTGGACACGAGGTGCAGGGGATAATGTGAGTACTCCAACCTAGTAAGTAATAAGAGTAAATAAAAACTGAGCAGTAGGAAATGGTAAATCCACATTTATGATAAACTCAATAGGCACAACAGACTTTCAAATTAGAATACGAGTTAATCGTCTCATTTAAAATCCAGCTTTTGGGTAAAAATCATTTGAAAATGCTTTCCAACAGTTTCAGTACGGGTTCAATACTATTTATAATAAGAGAGACGAAAATCATAATCGGCCCCTCGGCAAAACACAGTTCGTAAACAGCCCCTCGGGCAAAACATGAATCATAAACACCTCATAACGTAAAAAAACTTGGTGGAAATAACAAAGCCAAATCAGTGATTAAATACCGAATATCTCATAAAACTCAAGCTTAAATGAAAGTTCTTTAAAAACATTTGTTCAATATTTCCAACAGAGGCTCAGTATAAAGAGGAGTGAAAACAATAATTACATAAAAACAAGCCCCTCGGGAAAAGCATCACTCGTATATGTATACATCCACTCGGGCAAACCTCTCAGTCACTCGAGACTCAATTCTTACCAGTCAGTGCTCACACTCAATAAGTACCATATAGTAACCACTGCGATGCGCAACCCGATCCATATATCGCTACGCCGTGTAGCCTGACCCATATACATATATATATATATATATATATACACACACACACACACACACATTGATGCGGCGTGCAGCCTGATCCATAAATATATAATCCTCACAACCGGCCCTCGGACTCTCTCAATCATTAACCTCACCATCAGAACCACGGTCTATCTTAGTCGATACCCTCACAATCAGACCCTCGGTCTATCTCAATCATCAACCTCACAATCACTTGGACCATCAGTAAAACAGGGAACTCAGCCCAAATAGTTTTCACATTTAAGAATTAAAGTGATAAAACCACATTTAAACAATAAACAGGTAAATCATGACTGAAGATATGCTTTCAAATGAATAGAGTGAGGAAAAATAGTAAAAATGCCCCTAAGGGTCTCAACAGGTTGGCACAAGGCCCAAAACATGGCATATAGCCCAAAATACAATATCAATCTCAAAAATATGGATTATCATAAGATTTCAAATCAAATACGCGGCTTAACAGTCGTACGGGGCAGACCAAGTCACAATCCCCAATGGTGTACGACTCCACGCTCGTCATCTAGCGTGTGCGTCACCTCAAGGTAGCACCACGATGTGAAATCCAGGGTTACAAACCCTCAGGACAACATTTACAATCATTACTTACCTCGATTCGGTCCAAACTCTAGCCCGTGATGCCTTTGCCCTCACGAATCGGCCTCCGGATGCTCCAAATCTAGCCACAATCAGTACATAACTATTAAAATATGCTAAAGGAACAAAACCCACTCGAAAATATTCAATTTAAATAAAAAATTCCGAAATTGCTCAAACCTGCCCCCTGGGACCACGTCTTGGAATCCGATGAAATTAACATCAATGAAATCCTCATCCTCTCACGATTCTATACATACCAAGAACGTCAAAATCGGACCTCAATTGCCCCTTCAAATTCTCAATTTGCTCTCCAAATTCAAGCCCTAATTCCTCAATTTTAGGCTTAATTTCCATGATTATTTAGGTAGAATTCATATAAGAATCGAGTATTGAGTTCAAAAATCTTACCTCCAGGTGTTATATCTTGAATCCCTCTTCAAATTCCCTCAAGAAGCTCCAAAATTGCCCAAAATTGGTGAAAGCTATCCCCAAAATCGCAGACGATGGCTATTTAAACATTCTACCCCGACATCAAAAACCTTCTTCGCGAACGCAGTCAACGCCTCGCGTTCGCGAAGCACAAAATAATAGTGACCAAAAATTTTTCTTCGCGAACGCGATGTTTCCTCAGACAACGCTTCGCGAATGCACCCCTTCACGCGCAAACGCAATGGCCCGATTGACCACCCGAAACTCACCCGAGTCCCTCGGGACCTCAACCGAATGTGCCAACATATCCCATAACATTATTGAAACTTGTTCCAACCTTCGGAACGCTCAAAACAACATTAAAACACCAAATTTGCATCGAATTCAAGCCTAAGAATTCCAAAATTTTCCGAATTACGCTTTTGATCAAAAACCCGACCAAACCACGTCCGAATGACCTAAAATTTTGCACACACATCACAAATGACACAACAAAGCTACTTCAACTTCCGGAATTCCATTCCGATCCCTATATCAAAATCTCACCTATCAACCGGAAAACGCCAAAATCTCAATTTAGCCAATTCAAGCCTAAACCTTCCACGGACTTCCAAAATGCATTCCGATCACGCCCTTAAGTCCCAAATCACCTAACAGAGCTAACTAAATCATAAAAATTCCGATTTGAGATCATATACCAACAAGTCAAATCTTGGTCAAACTTTTCAAATTTCAAGTTTCAAACTGAGAAACGTTCTTCCTAATTCATTCTGATTACCCTGAAAACCAAAACCAACGATTTACATAAGTCATAATACATCACAAGGGTCAAGTCACGCTCGAGAACTGACAAGCAAAGTGCAAAAGCTCAAAACGACCGGTCGGGTCGTTACACTTAGCGAAATATTATTTGTGCTTTATACCCTTTAAAAATAGAGTTCGCACTAGATAAAATAGTTATTTAATTATTTTTCTAATATTTATGAATAGTCATCTAATTATTTTCCTAATATTTGGTATTTCAAAATACAAAAGAGGCATCAGAGGATTTCTGTGTGGTAAAATTTATTCTTCTATTGATCTAGCAAATAGGATCAATATTCATCATTCTCAAGAACTTATATTTTTTCTTTAATTTATATTCTGTAACTCAAATATATTGTTTAATAATATTTATGTGATTTTTTTAAACTGTGTATCCATCGAGATAAGGCTCACGCGCAAAACGCGTACCCTAACTCTAAAGTTGCAAAAATACAGTTTGAATTAGTGTTATTAAAATAATGTAATTTTTTTTAAAAACTATAAGAAAAAATTATACGGGGTCGTTTGGTAGGATATATAGGAAAATATGATATATGTGTGCCTTATTTTATACCACAAATTCAAAAGTATTTTGTTCCTTAAATTTTGTGCCCATTAAATACATTTGAATTTGTGGTATAAAATAAGGCATACATTTATTATTTTTCCTTATATATCCTACGAAATGACCCCTTATAATTTTTTCTTATATTTTTTTTTTAAAAAAAATTTACATTATTTTAATAACACTAATTCAAACTGTATTTTTGCAGCTTTAGAGTAATGTATATTAGAGTCCGAAACCTAATGGTGGTCTTTTTGGACAAGTGTGACATAAATATGTGTAAAAAAAGAGTGACCATTCTATATATAACGTGGTTTTATACCGCGCTATACTTTAACGGTGTTTTGGCCGTTAACATATAGCGTGGTATTATACCGCGTTATATGTTGTGTTTGTATTTTCACACATAGCGCTTTTAAAGACTGCGGTATACATTTTTTTCATTTTCATTATCTCTTTCCAATCTGACAGGAGTTGCACGGCTTGCATGTGAGCCGGTGATGGGTCCCACTATGGAAGTTGAATTAATAGTGCAAATTTATTTAAACAAATTTATTTTAACCTAACATAGCATTAGGTTAAAAGAATTTACTCTTTGTTAAACAAACGTCACTAGGCCATTTAAAAGCTAAGTTAAAGCGGGCGTTTGGACATAAAACTTATAATTTAAAAAAATAATATTTGTAAAAAATAATATTTGGACTTAAGTCGAAAAATAATATTTAAATATATATTTTACTTGAAAAAATATTTGTGGACAAATAGGGCCTAAAGAATTTTTGTAGCAGAGTTGATTAGCTACCTCAATTTTCTTTTTATTTATGAGGATTTGATTGTTCATCTTGCCATCCCCTCCCTTATTTCTCCTTCCAGAAAAAAATGAGTTTAAGAACATTACTAGGGTGATTGAAATTGTGGTATCATTCAAATGTAAAATTAAACTGAAGTTCTTTTGCATTTATTTATTTTCTATTATTTGTAGATTTTCCTTCCTTCAATAAATCAATAAAATGGCAGATAAATTATTTTCTCTTAAAAGTCAATTGTAGCTAAATATATTTATGCTAAACATAAATTAGTAGTCCTGAAAAACAGTGACGCTTTGAAATGATAGATATATGATTGAAAAGAGATATGTATAGCGCAGTCTTTAAAAGCGGTATGTGTGAAAATACAAACACAACGTATAACACGGTATAATACCGTGCTATACGTTAGTGGCCAAAACACCGTTAAAGTATAGCGCGGTATAAACCGCGTTATATATAGAATGGTCACTCTTTTATTTACACATATTTATGTCACACTTGTCCAAAAAGACCACAATTGGATTCCGGACTCATGTATATTATATGGAGTCCGGAACCAAAATATTATCTTTTTTGCCAAAAATAACATTAATAAGTGTAAAAAAAAGTTACCATTCTATATATAGTGCGGTTTAAAACAGCGCTATACTTTAATGGTATTTTAGCCGTTAAATTATAGCACGGTTTAAAATTGCGTGTATAGCGCATGAATTAAATGCGTTATATATATAACGCATGAAATCACTATGTTATAAACGAAACCACTGGGTGGCCCAATGGTTGAAGGGTAGTTATGAAGATGGTTTTGTCCTTGAGGTACAAGGCTCGAATCCCGAGACCAACATTCTTGTATTTTCCTATTTCTTTTTCATTTTTTTTTTCTTTTCATTATTTGGTTTAAGTGTTTAGATATAAATACTTTAATAGAGAAGCCTTTTATTATTTCTTTAAAAAATCAACCAATACTTTTAATAGTTGTTATTTTCTATTATACGTAAAACAAAATTATTTTTTTTCCTTTTATTTTCAAATTAGAATTATAAGTTTTATTTTATTTCAAGAAGAAGAGGAGGGAGAGAAAAGACGAGCGAAAATGGACAAAGAAAGAAACAGAACTCACCCAATATTCGAACTCGCGACTGACTTCGGATTTACACCTCAAAATAATATATATATATATATATATATATATATATATATATATATATATATCATGAATATGCTATGAGCATTCGACAAACCAAAACGAATTACCAACCATTCATACAAGCCTTTGCTAGTCTTGAAGGCAGTCTTCCATTCATCACCTTCTCTCATACGAATCTGGTGGTACCCACTCTTCAAATCAATCTTTGAAAAGATCTTAGAACCATGTAATTGGTCAAATAGATTATCTAACCTTGTGATTGGGAAGCGTTATTTGATAGGGAACTTGTTGATTGCTCGACTGTCAACGCACATCCTCCAAGTGCCATTTTTCTTAGGAACAATCAAAGTAGGTACGACACGGGGACTAAGGCTCTCCCTTATTAAACCCCACTCCAAAAGCTCTTCGATTTGCCTTTGGAGTTCAGCTTGTTGTGTAGGATTCATCCTATAAGGTGCTTTATTTGGCAATTATGCTCCGGGTATAAGGTCAATTTGATGTTGACTATCGCGCATGGGTGGAAGTTCTAACGGAGCATCTTCAGATATCACGTCATCAAACTTAGCAAGTAACTTCTTGGCTCGTGCATCTAACTCATGCTCCTCATCTTGTGAGTCTTCCATGGCTACTGCTATGCACAATGACACTCCTTTATTGATGTGGCCAATGATCTATGATCTGGTCATTAGCATATCAAACACGGTATTTGCCCTCTTTGAAAGTTCTTTTAGGTGCAATGGCGTTAAAACGATCTTACGTCCATCAATTATGAATGAATAAGTGTTATAGTATCCATCATGAAAAGCACGCTTATCATATGGCCATGTTCTTCCAATTAATAAATGTCAAACATCCATATTTGCCACATCACACCAAATTTGGTTCTTGTAGATCTTACCAATAGAAAAAGAGACCAAGCATCTTTTTATGACTTTCATACCTCCAACATAATGTAGCCACCCAACTTTGTAAGGTTTGGGGTGTATCTCCGTCTCCAAACTCAATTTATTCACCATCTTTTCCAAAATAGCATTAGTGAAACTTCCACCATCAATAATCACCGAGCATACCTTGCCATATGTTGTACACCTCGTGTGGAATAGGGCCTCTCGTTGCGATGATTCTTCATCTTCATGTTCAGTATGTAAGATTCTCTGAATAACAAGCATATCACCTTCATTAGGTTCTACATAGGAATTCTCATCTTCCTCAATTGGCTAGTTGTCTTCATGATTGGAATCATCTTCTTCCTCAACCAACATAACAACCTTTTTGTTGGGACAATCAGCTTGCACATGCCTAAAACCTTGACACTTAAAACATCTTCTCCTAGTCATATCTCATTGAGGTTTCATTTCATCACCTTTTGAAGATGAACTAGAAGAATTACCTCTGTATATTGCCTTGGAATTTCCACCACTACCACTAATACTCCCTTGGTTCGAGTAATTCTTCTTGGAGTATAATTTCATGGCTTCTTTTATTGTTGTTTGATGTTGATGACATGCTTTTGTACATCATTGAATGTCCAATAAGGTTGTAGGAAAATAACATCGGAGATGGCATGCCTTAAGCCACCAATATATCTTGCTATAGTTAGTTCCTTAGTTTGTAGGGTATCACGCTTAATCGTGAGATATTCAAACTCTCAAGTATAGTCTTCCACAATCTGGTCTCCTTGGCGAAAGTTATGAAATTTAACATAATTCTCTTGTCTGTACGTATCAGGAAGAAAACATCTTCAAAGTTCTCTCTTCATCTTCTCCCAAGTTCGAATCTTTTTACAACCTTCTCTTTCTCTTTCTCGCTTCAAATTGTCCCACCAAAGTGAAGCATATCCTTTAAACTTGATGGCAATGATCTTAACCTTTTTCTCCTCAGTAAATAACCACTCCATAAATGCATCCGCTTGTGCTTTTCCATCAAAATCAGGAACATCAACCTTCACATCATCCCTTTTCTCCCCAGCATGGTTTCTACTATTCCTTTTGTAACGACCCGACCGGTCGTTTTGAACTTTGTACTTTGATCACCAGTCTTCGGGCATGACTTGCCCCGTGTATATATTATGCCTTATACAAATTGTTGGTTTTGGTTTTCAGGGTAATCGGAATGAATTTGGAAGAACAGTTCTCACTTTGAAGCCTTAAATTTGAAAGGTTTGACCAAAATTTGACTTATGTGTGTTTGATCTCGGATGGGAATTTTTATGATTTGGTTAGCTCCGTTAGGTGATTTGGGACTTAGGAGCGTGATCGGAATGCATTTTGGAAGTCCGTGGAAGGTTTAGGCTTAGATTGGCGAAATTGAGATTTCGGCGCTTTCCGGTCGATAGGTGAGATTTTGATATAGGGGTCGGAATGGAATTCTGAGAGTTCCAGCAGTTTCATTGTGTCATTTGGGATGTGCGTGCAAAATTTCAGGTCATTCGGACGATATTTGATTTGATCGAAAGCATAATTTAAGAGTTCTTGGAGTTTTTAGGCTTGAATCCGAAGTTGATTTTGTGTTTTGATGTTGTTCGGAGTGATTCGAAAACTCGACTAGGTGTTAATAATGTTATGAGAGGTGCTGGTATGTTTGGGTTGAGGTCTGATGGCTCCGGGTGTGTTTCGGGTGAGTTTTGAGCGAGTACGGATATTTCGGAATTTAGAAAATGGATGGGGGCAGAATTGTTAGCGCTGGTCGTGGTAGAATTAGCGTTGGGCGCGCTGGCTTAGTGCTAGGCGCGTAAAAGTGACCGCGGCCGCAGTCATAAAGATCTGTAGATAGTTGGTCCAACTTTGGAAGCACATATATTTTGATCTACAAGGAATTTTGAGGTGATTCAAAAATGTAAGTTGTAGCCCTTCGTGTCTAGTTTCCATAAAGGTAAATATATTGCAATTTGGACATCTGTAGAAAAAGTTTGGCCAAAATACGAAAGCATGTCACTGCAGAGGAAGGCTTGTGTGGCTGCGGTCATTTTTTCACGGACCGCACTGGCTTATGAGGACCGCAGTCGATTTGGTACAGCCCGCAGTAGCTGAAATCTGAGGGGTACCTATAAATACGAGGTTTTGGATTTTATTTATTATTTTGACCTAGGGAGCTCCGATTTTGGCGATGTTTTGAAGGTTTTTTAAGAAATTCATCGGGGTAAGTGATTTTAACTCAGATATGGCTAGAATACATGAATCTATCACTGAATTCATCATTTAATACGTGTTTTGGGATGGAATTTGGGAAGAAAATTGTGAAACCTTTCAAAAATGTTAAAATGATGATTTGAAGGATCAAATGGTATCAGAATTGGATAATTTCGGTATGGTTAGACTCGTGAAGGTATGAGGATTCTGAAAATGTAAATTTTACCTGATTTCAAGACGTGGGCCCAGGGCTCGAGTTTTGCTAATTTCTGGATTTTTGATATTTTTCGAATGTTTTCACTTGGGCTTTGTTCCCTTAGCATATTGTGACGTATTCATTCTGATTCACTACTAGGGATTGTGACTTGGTCCATCCCGATTGATGATTTACCGAATATTTGACTGAAATTCATTTGTTATCATCATGATTTGGCCTGATTGCCATATTTGGGGTTCGTGCCAACTATTTGAACCCTTCGGGGGTTTTTATCACTGTTTCCTCACTGCTTGACTTATTATTTGAACTCAGTCCTGTTGATATCTACTGTTTTACAAACTCAGCCACTTTTACTCAGATTTTAAACTTAAATGATATTTCTACATCATGTTTTGGGCTGAGAACTACTATTTTACTAATGCCCAAGGGGCTTATGATGATTTCCAGACTGAGTGAGGCCGAGGGCCAAAAGTGAGGATATGCTGAGTGATATGAGGCCGAGGGCCAATTATGCCACGCGGTGGCTTGAGTGATGTGAGGCCGAGGGCCTGATATACTTTATATGCCATGTGGTAGCTTGAGTGATGTGAGGATATGCTGAGTAATGATGCCACAAGTTGACTTGATATAGAGCTTGGGCCGTAAGGGGTCCCTCCGGAGTCTGCACACCCACAGTGAGCGCGGGTACCCATTGTTCTGATTGATTGATGCTATGCCCGAGGGGCTGATATGAGTGATTGTGAGGTAGCCCGAGGGGCTGATACTATTCTGAGAGTGAGCCCGAGGGGATGATACTGTTTTGAGTGATTGATACTGAGCCTGAGGGGCTGATACTGTACTGAGAGTGAGCCCGAGGGGCTGATTTCTACTTATTATTTACCTGTTAAATTACCGGTTTTACTTGTTTTGAAAGGAATATCATTTGATTTCTTCACTGATTTACTGCTTTAAGTGATTTTTACTACTTGATATGGAATTGCTTTATGCCTTTACATATTTTCGTACTTTTAGCCATTATTTATAATTATTACTCACTGAGTGGGAGTACCCACATTACTCCCTGCACCATGTGTGCAGATTTAGGCATAGCAGAGTCCACACCTAAGCGTTGATTCCATCTAGGCTAGGCGGTGATTTGGAGTTACGAGGTAGCTATTGACGTCCGCAGCCCCTTGTCTCTATTATCCTTTATTATTTATGTTTTCTTCACACTGTTGTATCGGATTTCGTACTTTGTAGACCTATAGCAGATTCTGTAGTAGCTCATGACTTGTAACAACCCCGGTTTGGGTTGTGTCGGGATGGTTCTTGCGGTTCTTATCGTTAAATTCCGCAATTTATGAGTATTATATTATATGTTATTACTATTTATGATGATTAACTGTTTAAAATAGGTGTTCCGTTTTGGTCTGGCTGGCCTTGTCTTCATGAGAGGTGCCATCACGACCGGGTTCGGGGGTTGGGTCGTGACAAGTTGGTATCATAGCCTAGGTTACATAGGTCTCACGAGTAATGAGCAGGTTTAGTAGAGTCTCGCGGATCAGTACATAGACGTCTGTATTTATACTTGAGAGGCTGCAAAACCTTTAGGAAAACATTGCATTCTTGAATTCTTATCGTGCGTCCTTGATTCAGCTTGAAAAGTAACTCTTGAAATTCCTTCCACGCGTTCGTATATGCGTATGAACGCTCAGTATCAGATATGCCTTGATGGCTTGTGATTCCTTGATGGATAGGCGAGATATGATCTTTGTGAGTTTGATGTTGGGCCAGTCTATAGGACTTGATGCCGGATCTTTGCCTATGGCTTGAGCACCGAGGTGGTGATTGTGTGAGCAAGTGTTTTGAACTTATATGTGTGGTATTGTCCCTATTAGTAGAAGTGATGGCTAACAACTATGTGATGAGTATGTTGGTACTGCGAGAGGTATCTATATGACTTGGAAGTGACGAAGAAGGTCTGATGGATGATAGATGAACTATTAAGTGTTTGATTTCCATTGTGGTTGGATGTGTAGCCCCGAGTTATAGGCGCGTGAAGAATCTTTTCATGTCTCCTAGTTGGAGTGAAGTAAATTTCATGTTGCGGTATGAGTTCAGACTCTGGAAAAATTAAGTGACTATGTAATGTGTATGACTGTGGAAGGTATACAGAAATGTTATATTGAGGTGAAGCAGGCGGGTTTTCTCCTGCGGTGTTCTGAGATTGTGTGATCCTTATGCTGTCTGTTAGAAGATCTCATTCACAAGTGAAACATATGTGTTGAAATTTAAATTTGGGTCACTTGGTAGAGTGGGCTTAACTGTTACGAGAGTGAATGCGAGATTTCCATAGAGTTAAAGTACCCGATGGTCGATGTTTCAAGAGCTTATGAAAGACTGAGTCTAATCTCACTATGGTATTATGGAAGCAACAAAGTATACGTGTTATAAGTTATGGTGCGTGTTTTGATCTATGGCTTTGAGCCAAGTAGGGGAGTCTGCTATTGAATAGTTGATTGCACGGTTATGTGCTCTAATGGTTCCGGTTTGAGGTGTATTTGTGAATCAGTTATGGCTCGAGTAAAGGAAATTTCAATAAAGGTTATGTTATGCCTTATGGGTGTACGAGAATCGGGGAATGACTTGAGTTGTGGTTGGTAAGGAATGCTCGGTGCATAGGGAAGGAATTTGCTTGGTTATATTGAAATAAGGTCACATTTTGTAGTGTCAGAGCGCAAATGAAGCACAGGTTGTTCGGTTCGTTTAATCAATCTAACTATGGTTTAAGTAGAGTGGATGCCTATAGAGAATGGTCCTATTGTGTTCAAATTTTACATGCAATAATTGGAGGCTTTCAAGTTGTACTTATGGATAGAAACTGAGTTTTCCTTGGAAGACGTCAAGACTTGTCGTGTTTTCTATATTAATTGTGGGATTTTATGTATTAATATTAGGAGGTAATGGATTTAGATCTGCAGGAAGTTCTTCAGAGCGAAGTATTTCGAATGTAATGCTTTTTGGAATATTTGAGAGAGTAGTTAGCGGCTTATGGTTCTTAGAAAGTGTGGTTTTATGCTTGGATCTTGTCTGGTAAGCCTGGGTTGAAGAATTATGGTGCTATAGCAATATGGAATTGCAAGTTGAAGATGAATCAGAAGGAAGTTTAGATAGATGGAGCAGCTTGATAGTAGATCGGATCAGTATGGTAAGGATATGATTAACTCCTTGTGTGTGTTCAAGGTAATGAGTTCTTACACGTATTTTGCAACAATGCTCTTGGGTTTCGATGGCTTGCTTAGCTTGGTCTAGTAGAAGGATCAGTTGAATTTGTGCAAATGGAATTCGGAGAGTCCTTGAGGACTTCCACTGTGGTTTGGAGATGTATATTTTCTATAGGCATGCGGAGCATGTGATGTATAATGATTTTTCTTCGTGATAGGATCAATGGAAAGTTCTTGACTAGTTGAGTACGTAGATGTCTGTGTCTCGAAAGGGAGATGAAGTTCTCATGTTATACTAGGATGGTATGGTATGTACGATATGCAGTGGAGGATCGAGATTAGTGCGTGTAAGGTTCAGTTCAGTTCTGGAAAGGAGTTCATAAAACTCTCAGGCAACGGGTAGTTTTAGATAATTAGATAAATGAATGTCAGATGGTTTGAGAAGGGATCTTAAGATGATTAAGGAAATGATTTGATGAGATTATATGTTTCAGAAAAATAAAAGCAATGTTATTAAGTTGA
Organism: Nicotiana tabacum; assembly: GCF_000715075.1. Taxonomy (NCBI): domain Eukaryota; kingdom Viridiplantae; phylum Streptophyta; class Magnoliopsida; order Solanales; family Solanaceae; genus Nicotiana; species Nicotiana tabacum. Next base: position 8,747,287 of record NC_134089.1, read on the forward strand.
TGGCACTTCGGTAGTAGTGCGACACTTTCGGGCTAGATCGACTGCTGATATTCGAGTTTGCTTGGTGGCATAGAAGAATTTTAATATATCTCTGGTGATGTGACTGGGTATTAGAGGTGTGGCATGTATTCAGATGGCGAAGTTGGGATCGGATGTGGTGGTTCATGTGCCGTCTGGATTTGGAGACGGAAGTTCTTATATTCAGGCTATGTGTGGTTGTAGATCATGTATATCGGCACTGTTTAGTGACTATCGGGGTTTGGATACCCGAACAGATCTTTTGTTACTTGGTAGATTAGATCTTATACGTGATATGAGGTTCAGACTGGTTATCTCCATGTTGTGTTATTCAGGGCTATTGCACTAAGGCAACACTGTTGGCTATGCCGAAAAATGCCATGAATTGAGTGGCGATGTTCGATGGATCATGTCCTATTAGAGAGATTTTTACATTTCAAAGGCCCAGCGGACGGCTGGGAAGGATTTGCCTTTATTAATTTGGCTCTTGTAATGGGAGCCCGTGCTGAGGCTCCTCATATTGATCCAGTTCCGATAGTGAGGGACTTTTCGGATGTGTTTCTTGTGGCCGAGCATATCACCAGGCAAGGTTGTTGATTTTGGTACTGATTCGATGTCGAGTATCGTATCGTATGGCACCTACAGAGTTAAGGGAGTTATAGATCAGCTCTAGGATTTTCGTGATAAGGAGTTCGTTGGCAGGCCAACACGGATGCGTGTTCTAATTTGAGTCGGTTTGGTTGGCTCCAAATTGTATTGTTGAGGGATGTGTTGATTCGATTGTTATTGAGCTTATTAGTAATCTGGGGATATCTATGAGTTACTTTTCTGTGTTGCGAGGTGTTGTGATTCGTTAGCTATAGGCACTTATGGTACAGTTCGATTGGGTTTCATAGTGGAAATCGAGCGGGAAGAGAAATTTGGTGTTGCTCGGTGAATGGTGTATTGGTTATGTCCTGTCGGGTTTGTGTGATGTAGGTTATTTGCTCTACCATGGGTATGATGATTTTCTTTGGTTCTAGACATCAAATTGTACATGGTTATCGATTTCAAGCATAGTGACTTGAGGTGGTCCATATAGATCAGTGTTGGATAGGATCGCACATCGTAGAGAGGTTATGTGGAGGTATGATCTTGCGGGTTAGATTCGTGTGTTACGTTACTACGATGCGAGTCGCGTTCTCGGCCTTGTGTTGTGGCGGTACTAGTGAGCTTGAAGTACAACTCTTTCATTTGAGTCATTTTCATGATTGGAGGTATGTTCAGACTGTTGCTTATTGGTGCGCGTATTATGCAAGTTATGGCTTAGGCCTATATTAAGGTGCAATGTCACCCGAGTGGTGTTTTGGATTAGAGGAGATCGTTGGGATAATTAATGAATGCGAACGGGTTAGATTTCAGCATATTGGAAGGATAATATCGAGCTTCAACTCAAATATTTGTTGTGGCATTTGCCAAAGGAAGAGTGTCCTCTTGAATGGTTAATCTGGGAAATGGTTATGGCTTACCGCGTATTTTAGTGATCATTGGCAGTATATGAAGGTGTTGGGGTGAGACTCTAGTTGATAAGAGTTTTTCTATTAGTGTTGTGTGCAACTGCTATAATTAGAAGTTATCACTACGGGTGTTTGAGTTATGTGTCATATCAAGTGATTGCACCTGAGACTGCAAGTATGGGTGATTACAGCTTGTTCGGGCTAATTTTGAAAATAGATGTGATTTTTTGATTGTATCGATAACTTTAGAAGTGGAAATGTGGTTCTATGGTTTATGGGATTTGGACTGTAAAATTTTTAGTTACAATGTGTTATCAGACCTATATGATATAGGGTGACGTGGGATCACCCCCAGGCATATACATGGTAAAGTTATTCAGCTATTGGTTGGCTTCTAGAACAACTCTGGGCACGTTCGAGGACGAACGTGTGTTTAAGTGGGGGAGGATGTAACGACCCAACCGGTCGTTTTGAACTTTTTCACTTTGATCGCCAGTCTTCGAGCATGACTTGCCCTGTGTATACATTATGCCTCATGTAAATCGTTGGTTTTGGTTTTCAGGTTAATCAGAATGAATTTGGAAGAACAGTTCTCAGTTTGAAGCCTTAAATTTGAAAGGTTTGACCAAAATTTGACTTATGTGTATTTGATCTCGGATGGGAATTTTTATGATTTGATTAGCTCCGTTAGGTGATTTGGGACTTAGGAGCGTGATCGGAATGCATTTTGGATGTTCGTGGAAGGTTTAGCTTGGATTGGCAAAATTGAGATTTCGGCGCTTTCCGGTCGATAGGTGAGATTTTGATATAGGGGTCGGAATGGAATTCCGAGAGTTCCAGTAGTTTTGTGGTGTCATTTGGGATGTGCGTGCAAAGTTTCAGGTCATTCAGACGAGATTTGATAGACTTTTGATCGAACGCATAATTTAAGAGTTCTTGGAGTTCTTAGGCTTGAATCCGAAGTTGATTTTGTGTTTTGATGTTGTTCGGAGTGATTCGAAAACTCAACTAGGTGTTAATGATGTTATGGGAGGTGTTGGTTTGTTTGGGTTGAGGTCTGATGGCTCCGGGTGTGTTTCAGGTGAGTTTTGAGCGAGTACGGATATTTGGGAACATAGAAAATGGATGGGGGCAGAATTGTTAGCGCTGGCCACGGTAGAATTAGTGTTGGGCACGCTGGCTTAGTGCTGGGCGCGTAAAAGTGACCGCGGCCGCGGTCATGAAGATTTGCAGATCGTTGGTCCAACTTCGGAAGCTCATATCTTTTGATATACAATAAATTTTGAGGTGATTCAAAAACAAAACTTGTAGCCCTTCGTGTCTAGTTTCTAGAAAGGTAAAGATATTGCAATTTGGACACCTGTAAAAATAGTTATGCCCAAAATACTAAAGCCTGTCACTGTAGAGGAAGGCCAGTGCGGCCGCAGTCGTTTTTGCGCGGACCGCACTGGCTTGTTCGGGATCGCGGTCGATTTGGTGCGGCCCACGGTAGCTGAAATCTGAGGGGTACCTATAAATACGAGGTTTTGAGTTTTATTTAATATTTTGACCTAGAGAGCTCGGATTTTGACAAAATTTCAAAGGTTTTTGAAGAAATTCATCGGGGTAAGTGATTTTAACTCATATTTGGCTAGAATACATGAATCTATCACTGAATTCATCATTTAATTCGTGATTTAGGATGGAATTTGGGAAGAAAATTGTGAAACCTTTCAAAAATATATAATGATTTGAAGGATCAAATGGTATCGGAATTGGATAATTTTGGTTTGGTTAGACTCGTGAGGGTATGAGGATTTTGAAAATGTAAATTTTACCCAATTCTGAGACGTGGGCCCGTGGCTCGGGTTTTGCTAATTTCGGGATTTTTGATATTTTTCGAATGTTTTCGCTTAGGCTTTGTTCCCTTAGCATATTGTGACATATTCGTTCTGATTTTGGATAGATTCGACGCGCGTGGAGGCTAATTCTAGAGGCAAAAGCGTCACGAGCTAGAGAATTAGCCAGTTCGAGGTGAGTAATAGTTTTAAATAGTGTCCTGGGGGTTTGAAACCCTGTATTGCACATCGTAGTGCTATATTGAGGCAAGATACGCGCTGAATGATGAGCGTGGGGTCTTTCACTACTAGGGATTGTGATTTTGTTCATCCCGATAAATGATTTTGCCGAATATTTGACTGAAATTCATTTGTTACCATCATGATTTGGGCTGATTGCCATATTTGGGCTTCGTGCCAACTATTTGAACCCTTCGGGGATTTTTATCACTGTTTCCTTACTGCTTGACTTATTATTTGAACTCAGTCCTGTTGATATCTACTGTTTTACAAACTCTGCCACTTTTACTCAAATTTGAAACTTACATGATATTTCTACATCATGTTTTGGGTTGAGAACTACTGTTTTACTTATACCCAAGGGGCTTATGATGATTTCCGGAGTGAGTGAGGCCGAGTTCC